>NC_141137.1:43227199-43533457 GCF_053477565.2 Lygodium microphyllum | reverse complement strand
GATTGCCTCTAGGTACTAAGCCCCTATTAACATTCATTCAAGAGGAGTAGGCCATTTGTAATCGTGCTTCTACTCCCTCTGCCCACGTAATAGCGGTGTCTATATCTGCCAAGGCCACACTGCTCAATTGTACTTGGATATTAAAGTCCAACCCATGCAAAAAATATTGCAATTGGGCAGCCGGCGGAATGGGAATGTAAGTTTGTAACTTACGAAATACTTCCTTCAGCTTCTTGGCATATGCTTTCACATTCTCATGAGGGTCTTGGCGTGTTACATTCAAGACCCGCAACCAATATTGGCCACCTCTTTCAGGGGCATACTCTCCTCGGAAAGCTGCTTAGAATTGATCAATTGTGGTTATGATCCCAGACTCTATGCTGTAATACCATACCGTAGCCCTTCCTTTTAACGTCATATTGAAGAACATCATGAGATGTCCCTCGTCTTGGATGCGATAATTGAACATCAATCTTTGGAACTCACAAATGTGAAATTCTGCATCCTCTTCCGCTAACCCATTAAAAATGGGAAAGGGAACTCCTAAGGCTGGTAAATCCGACGTCCCTGCAGGGATTGAAATGGGTTGTGCCATGGTGACAATCGGATTAACAATAGGAGCTTGAACGGGTGTATTCACACCCCCACTTGAAGTGGGTAGACTTGGTGGGAGAGAGGAAGACCCTACGCTTCCTCCTACACCTAACAGACTATGTAGAGTAGTTGGGTGACTAAGACCATTGCCACTTATACGTACTGGGCTACTCCTTTGAGGAGAATAACGACTTATGATCTCTAACCGGCATCTAGCTCTCTCAGCACGTTTTGATTTTTAGATTTCGGCTTGACGGTCCTTGTCAGAGGACATAAACCAACTTCCTTTTGGTCCCTAAAAACCCTAGATTTGAAACCACCACTTATAGGTGGCTCCTGGTAAACGCACCACTGCTGCGACTTAAAATGGGCTGGCACTAGCTATGGCACTAGCCGGATCTCATGCTCATGATACACAAACACCCTCACGACCTCGCGGACCAGGAGCATCAATCTAATGCTAAAGGACAACCTGCTCTAAAGCTTGGTTCGTGCGTTTATAGTTTATAGTCCAACGTTTCCCTAAAACTCCTCAAAGGGAGAACCCAAAGTACATAGGCATAACGCCACGTCACACACATATAGGAGGCACTCCATCGACTAATAGTCGGAGCCCCACTGCAGCTCTCCTAGATTGCAGGGATTGGCTCTTTGATGCGCTGCTAAACATATAACACAAACGAGCACAAACTCCTCTCTTTTATATTTCTCGTATTTCCAGGAGATATACCATGTTTCCTCACTACAATTTTCCCTTAGGACCCAACGACTAACCTACAGCTTAGGACATCCTCTCACGCTCATCGTTGGTCACAACCTAACGAAGACATGTGCCATGCATCTAGGAGGTTTTTCTGATACCTTTTAATTATTATGCTTAATGCAGATCGTGTATGGCTATGTGCTCAGACAAAAGAAGGATCAACATCGTGCATGGTGCATAAAGCATTCTTTCCATAAATTTCACTAATACGAGCTGCGTTGAAAGGAGGCACCGAGCCATATGCTGATGTTACCATCCTCTTTATTCAAACCATTTCCTATATGCCAAGTGCAATGCATAAATCAAATCTTTTCTTTATCTTTTAGCATTTGAGCCCCTCCTCATCTAACTCTTAGCATTTTGCATTATTGATCGGTTAGATAGTGTTTCTATGCATTTCTCCCTTTTAAAAGAACGATAAATACACACAAAACATAGAAACGGGGACAAACCGAGGCCAACCTTGTGCTTTGCCATAGTTATACATTGCACAAACATAGATATAATTTTCCCTAATTTTCCTCAGTCCGTTTTCCATTTTTCCCTAATTTTAAACCCATTTTTTCCATTTTTGGGAATTTTTCCTATTTTTCTTTAATAAATAATGACTGAAAATGAAATTTGATTGTGGAATGTGGCCTTTAGGTTCATTGACAACAAAAACTCAGATTTAGTTCGTGTGACATATCATATTTCTCATTTATATAGCAAAAAACCTAATTTTACCCTTAAAACGCGTGTTTTTCATGTATTTTAACACTAATTCCGGCCATGTAGCCTTATATTTTCTGATTTTCAAATTGAAAACAGTTGAAACTCATGGCAAAAAATATCATAATGAACTTTCATCCCATATGAACAAGATTTCATAAAGCAAATAACATAAAAAGATCATTGTCCTTTTAAAAAATAGCATTTTCGCTTATTTTCAGGTCTCAATTTCTTTGTCTTGATTACGAGACTGATTTCTAGCATGCATTTAATGCTCAACATCTTCAAGAACAACCCTCTTCATGTGTTTATCCATCCGGAAGCAATCCGGTCTCATTTGGACAAGCTTTCCTCCATCATTCTATATAGATGAATTTTCATCTAGAAAAGGTGGCCAATTTGGTAGCCAAGGAAGGGTGTAGGATTTGGCATTGAAGGAGTATATTGGCTACCTTGTAAGCGACATTTGAGGGCATTAAAAAAAGCTGGGCGCTTCAAGACCATCCTAACAAAATCTAGCTTGGAGAAAGTAGTGTTACTTTGAATTTCAAAGCTCGTCTACTTATTCTTTAGTACTAGGTCTAGACAAATTTTTTCTATGGTGGCCCATGGCATGGTTGCTAGTGTTGAAGACCCCAATGTCATTAGGCAGAAACTAGTAGGGCAAAATGTGTTGTTGCCTATGATTAAGAATAGCTCTAACCATGGGGAGTCTAGCTCAAAGAAGTCTAGGAGAGAGCAGATGTACTTAGTGCCAAATTATATCTCATCACCAATGTAATGTAATTGTAATCTTCTCTTGAAGTAATGAAAACATATATTTTTGGATTTGTATACAATGTAGTTTATCATATGCATCGTTTATTATTGTTTTTTACTTGAATGTTAAGTTTACTCATCGGATTTATACACAACAGGATTCATACCCTAAATTCAATATGTAGTGCTTTATTGATTTCGTGCACAACATGTATTCATTCAAACGCATGTAACGATAACTCAAAGACAAAACAAATAACAAGTGAATAAACAAAAATAAGACGCACCAAAAATTTTGTATTCATATTCATAACATTTTACATGGGATCCATTACAACGAGGGTTTCCAAAAATCTCTTTGGAAGCTACATTCCATATATATTTTGTTAGTACAACCCTATCATTGTTGATCTCTGCGAGGACTATCCTTCTATAGCCCAAAGAACCTCACTATTTGCAAATCCCTATCGGTGATGGTGACTCTTCTTGCATGTATAGCTGCATAGACTGAGTCTCCGAACAAGTTGATGACATAAGCTTTGGTAGCTTCCTGTAGTGCAAGGAGGGCTTGGGCAATCTAGTGATTGGGTTGTTGCAAGCCTGTTCCATCAAGGAAGTGCCTCCTACTGTCCTTAATGAGTATGCCATCCATAATCTCACGCACTAGCTTCTGGAATGGAGCCTTTGGTATCAAGAGGTGTGTGGTCTTCTGGTAATGGCAGATCTCACAAAGAGCCATTGCGCTTGGCTTCCATCGACGCTTGCAATGTTGGCATGGTGCTGGTGGTGATGGTGGTGGAGTTGGGGGAGGTGGCCTGTGCATAGGATTTCTAGGGGGTGTCTTCGATCCGCTTGCTTGGTGCATGCCATGTCTTCTAGGAGAGAAAATTCAAAACTTAAGAGTGAAATGTGTAAAATGAGGTGAAACTTGAAACTTATAGCAAGACTTTCACAAAACCCTTAAACCTGAATTAATGTATCCAGGCTCTGGAGAAAGATGACCAGTGATTCAATTGACATGAAATTTTACTTGTGGACTCCTCTAAGGTACATCAACTACCCAAAAACATTTTGACCCCATCAGAAGTCTTTGGGACACTAGCGTATGCGGCTCTAAATCTGAAATTCAGGGCCCCAGGGCTAGCCTCCGGACTGATGTCCCCAAGATACTTCTGATGGGGCCAATTTTTTAATATCCATGATTTTTTATGATGCCCGGCATGTGGATGAAGTTTCAATAGATTCAAATTTATAAAATTGATGGTTAAATCATGTTTTGAAAATGCATTAACTAGATTATACTTCACTAATAAACAGAAAAACTCACCACCACACTAAGTATGCGCAACTGCATATTAAATGTGTTGTCAACCAAATTACGTGAAATATTAAAAACTTAAAAATTCACAAAAAATAAGTCATGGATCAAATGGAAAATTGCATATCGGATAAAGTGTTTCCAAACCACTAAATACAAAAAAGATATAGTGCATCAACCCATGTACAACTAATTACTGATGTGTGTGTGATTGCGCATTGAATTTATCCTCAACAAAAATACTTTCAAAATTAGAAACTTGTAAATACACACAATGCAAATCATGAAAAAATAGAATATCAAATATTAGATTTGGTATTACAAAACCATGAAATACATGGTAGATAGTGCATCGTACCAAGTGCAACTAGAGCTAGGCAAAATTTAAGTCCATTTTGTAGACCACTGCTATCAAATACTAGAAGGTCTACTGGAAAGATAAATCAAAACTAGGCTCCTTACAATCCACAACCAAACCTGAGCTAAAAGCATAGATCCAATTACAAGGTAGCTTCTCAAAGCATATTATTAACATTAAGATTACATGCATCCTTGTTGTTGTGGATCCTATGAACAAGAATCATATCTATGGGCTTAATAGTGATACATTGTGCGCGAATGGGAGAATCACCCATTAGATCAATCAAGTAACTTTTAGTTGCTTCTTGGAGAGCAAGCAAGGATTGGCTTGATCGTCACCCCACATTCCTTGCCTAGTTCCTTTGAAAAGAACTTACGATGATGCCCTAACTACAGATCTTGTAGTATTTCTCACACCAACCTAGAGAATGGTGCCTTAGGAATAATCAAGTTGGCACTCTTCTACAATTTCCTTATCTCACGTAGTGCAACTGTGTCTGGTCTCCATCTTTGTTTCTTATCTGCTAGAGGATGTGTATTACCAGCTAGATCAGTAGTGGGAGGTGGAGCAACTGGAGCATGTGGACCACCATTTCTAGACAATGGTGAACCATCATTATTGACCACACTAGGGCCACCATTGTTGGACATAGTAGCACCACCATTATTAGCTATAGTAGGGCCACCATTGTCAGCCCACCACGTGACCATTCTCACTCACAATACACTCACTAGATTTGGAAGAGTGTTGAGCTCTTGCTCTTGCAGGCACCTTCTTGATAGGAAGCTTGGAATGTGCCATGGTTGTGATGATGAAGGATAGAAAGGTGGAGGGTAGAATGAAGAGTAATGAGAAAAAATGAAAGGAGAGACTTGACTTTTCAACTTATTGTGGTGTAAATAAACTTTAAAATTAAAAAACATAGTGACAAACCTTCAAAATTTTTTAAAAAAATTGCAAGACATCTTATGTTAAAGATAGGAGTATTGATATGTCATATCTTGGGTACCTATGCTCTCTCGTGGACTCTAAATGCATCAAAAAGTAATATCTTTATCTAGATCTCCATTTCTTGCAATCTCTCTCTAAGGTTGCCAACCATTCTGATAAGAAGAGAGATTAGAAACACAAACTAATTCGAAACGATGATATTTTTTTATAATGGTGATGATATTGACCATGTAGTGTGTTATAATATTTGTAGTCCATGCCTCCACCATGGACTTATGAAATTTAGCAACTCTCTTTAAATTTATTGGCATTACCACCCCTAAACCTCAACTTTTATAAGAGAGCTGCTAATCTATCTAGGTGTATCCACACTTCTGCCGTTGCAATCCTTGTTATTCCCACATTGCTCCAATCCGAAACAACAAGGTGCAACTTTTTCATGGCTTCATACTTCTCTAGTTGTTTTACAAGTATATTGCCTTCCTCATCTCGAGGTTGAGATATAAACTTCCTAGCCATGGGTTTGCCAAAGCATGGCTTACAAGGGATATCTCTAGTCTTTCCCCATTTTTTCTCATCATTTTTTTTTCTACTTGGTCCCATGCAATCCAACTTCAAAGAGGACTTTTTCTATCTTCTTACATGTAGCATCAGCTTCTGGCACAGATTGCATCTTGTATGCAAAACATATATATTCATATACTAGCTTCTCAATTATTCTAACCAAACAATGCAATATGTAAAAGTGAACCCTTGTTAGTGGTATTTCAAAAAATAGGGCGCCCATTTGGATCCACTGGAACTAGCATTCCATTTCTCATGAATTTTTGATCATGTGTCGAAACACCTTGTTGTCTTGCCATGGCAAGCCATTCTTTCTTTCCATCTTTCCCTTTCTTCCTAGTTTTCATGCAGTATATACATGAAAATTTTACATTCACTGCATTTGATAAACCAAACATACACTTCAATGTTTTTAAATCACCTGCAAGATGTCATTCAACTTGATAGTCCCTAAAACCTTTGATGTGTAAAATTGGTCCATTATTTTGTTGGTGAATAACATTGGGTATATTAGTGAGGTTAAAAAGAACTTTAAGTATTTCATGGTCCTCCTTTTGTACTTCAAAAGTTAGAAGCTACCATATTTCATTCTCTAACTGTACACTGAAGTATAAAGGATGGTTTTCATCGATGTTGAGATCCAATGCTCCTTTCATAAGTGTTATACTCACATGTTTAAGTTTTTTCCCCTTAATAATCCCACTCTTATCAAGTTTGAGGAAAAACTTAAGCTTGCCTCTATATTCTTCCATAGACATATTGTGGAACTTGACCATAGCAATTTGAACCCTACATATATCCAATACAAAGTTGTTGGATGTGTTTAATAAAAATGCAACTTCTTTGGAACCATACTTCAATACGTGTGTATTTTCCAGATGCGTTGGCTCACCAATTAGTTCTAAAACTTTCTCATTTAGTTGTTTTTGAGTCTTCTTCACGTGAAATGGTTTTGGCAAAGGCATTACTCACTTAGTTTTGAAGACTTGGATAAATCATGTATCCAATTGTTGATAGAGCATACTATATGACTCAAAACTCATTCCCATCTTATCACATAATCCTTGAGCATCTATAGCAATAAACAAGTTTGTGACATCCCGAAGATATTCACTTGTCACTCCATCTACAATGTCCTTGAATTTACAAATTTTCAATGCATTATTCACCATATCCTTGCTTAAGAATTTGGCAATATTATCATTCTCTGCATGAGGGAACATATTTGTCATTATAGTAGATTGAGCATATATTCGTCTATGATATTGTCCACGGCCTTTGGTTAATTGGTAAATTGGTTTAACTAATCAGATGTGCCGACATGGTTCTTTGGTTTCTAAAGTGGGCCCAATCTCCAAAGTTTTTGTAAGCTTCCTCTTTATGTTTCAATTCCCCTTCTCTAAGCCCATAACTTTAGACTATAACTCCATATTTTGCACGTGTGTAGCCTACATAGCATCTTCAATGATAGACATTGCTTGTTGTAGGCTTTGGTTCTCCCTATCCTTCTTAACCAATAATCTATCATTTTCCATCAAAGACTACATATTCCCTTGTAATCTCGTCTACATATTTGTCAAGGCTTGATGAACCGTTACTGTCACTTTATGATCAACATACTCTTGTGGAACATAGAGGAAGAGAGGTAGAAGAAATCATAGCAAATATAGAAATAGAAATGAAACTCATAAGGAACTCATTAGAAAAGTTTTAAGATTCACACACAACCAACAAGCATAGAAGTAAAGGAAGGAGACCAAACTAGGACAAATCCATGGACCTAGTGGGAGGAACCACGACATGAGAAGAGGTAGGAGAAGTAAGAATACTTGATGCAGATCTTAGCCCATCGAAGCTCTTGCTCAAGAGATTACTAGACCACATGTCAATAAAAAAGGGTAGTGTTGCACTAGCTACGACACTTGTGACCACCGGTTTGGGAGCAACACCCAAGAATAGGAGCCAAACAAAAATAATAGTCACAGAACAAGTGGACTGGTGCGCAAATTGGATGTTGAACGCTCGCGTAGTGAATGCCGGAAGGTCCCCAAGAACAATAGAACTCTACTTTTTGCACAAATTACAAGGTAAAAAGCATGAATGACAAGAGCAAGAGACCAATTGGGTGCAATCTCCCCCCATGCCTTGTGTGAGCGCTCCACAAAGCATGTATTTTTTGTATTATTCATCTTCAAGATCAAATAATAGCCCAAATTACAAAATAGCAAGCTTTTAGCTTTTGAGTTTGCTTTAACACAAAATACGAATAAAGCTAATGGACGGTGCCCAAAGAGTCTGGCACGCCCAATACAATGTCCAAATAGAAATAACATAATCGTGCGCCCATGCGCATACTGTAATGTGTCCACTAGAACCATTCAGGACACGTCTTAGCAGTCCATCGGAAAGGATGTCTAGAAAACTCCGCCCGGCACTCCCATGGAATGTTACGGGTTTTGCAATCTAGGTCTTCCCGAGTCTGCCACGTAGCGGAAGTATCCTGGCCGTTCCCACTTAGGATCGACCTGAATTTGGGTTTCCCTGTTTGGTCATTAGCTAGCAACAACTAGCGTCAGACCCGAGCGAACTACTTTACGCGGAAACGCCAGGTCCGAAGCGGATTCACGCTGCACTTGGTTCAAGGAGAATGGGAAACGAGAGGGATGCAAGGCTCGACCTCTCTGCCATAAGGCATAGTCCCATTCCGTTCCCCTAAAACAGCGTAAATCGGGTAGGATGTAAGTCTAGGTCATCATCCTCGTTATTCGCTTTGATGCTGAAGATTAACCTGCTGCTCGTCGAAGACTTTGAGAAAAGTTCTCGGCTAACCGGGACCACCCATCCGTAGGACGGACCCATGGTCCATCCTCCGCACTTTCCTCGGTTTGTTTTAGTTATGTAATTACCTACCACATTAGTTTGACATATAACAAACAGCTTCCTTGATTAACCCTGTTAAGCACTGGTTCCTTCACGTAATCTTATCACAGGACATAAAGAAAACAATGCCAAACAACTTCTTTATTATCATTTTATCATTTTATCTTTGCAATACAAGGAGTTCCCGCCCATAGGCGTATTCATAATCCGCCCGAAGGCTATCCAGTAATCCACCAGGGATCACTAATCCAAGTTTCCGCCCGTAGACTAGTATGCGGGCCTCGAGATCCAATCCCGAGTCACGTTAGTCTCTTGTGCAGGGCCCGGAAGGCGAGGGATTTACAGCCAGAGCCCCCCCTGGCACCCAAGCGTCCTCCTGCTCCAAGCAGAACTCAACGGAGAGACCTCTCACGGCGGGTTCGGTCCACGTTCCCGGCGCGGCTAACAACCCCCTTGGTTAGGGTTAGGCAGGCAGTCGGGGGTAACTGAAGCTGCCTCTCCCTTCAGGCTTCAACCTGAAGTATTTAGATATGTTTTCCTCCTTTAGTTCATTGAGCAAACAATGCAAACAGTGCTTTCTAAACTGTTACAAGCACAATCAAATTCCAGTGGTCGTTTGGCTGGCAAACCGTTAAGGAGTGACTTCCTTTCCTCCGAATGCAACCCGCATTCGATCCGGAATCAATTGCAACTTGGCAAGATTCCTATCATTCTTGGGTTAGGGTCATACCCTACCCATACTTTAGGTTTGTTGTGGTAGGTTCCAGCGACCATGTCGCTTTAGTTTATTGTCTGGTCATTTGGAAATACCTAACTTTCCTTTCCCTTGGCAATTATTTCCCAAGGAAAGTGAGTAACAGGATGATTACTCATCCTTTTGTAAGTTAAATTCCTTCAATAACTTGCCAACCTCATTTCGAGAGATGACAAAAACTCTCTTGTGGACAAATCTCAAGTCTATACAATGTTGCAGCTTTTTGCACATGTATTGCATCTAATTTCACGGGATCATTCCACCCATTGCTTAGCGTTTTCCGGTCACGGAATTTACCTTCAGCGTTTTAGGGTATTCTCCAAACCATTCCTAGTTATGTGGCCCATGGTACTAAAGATAGGCAACTCCGTCGGGGTTCCATCATTTTGAATGAATGATCCTTAGGATAAAACCTTAGATCATTTTATGCATAAGCACCCAATTGACTCGACATTCCAAATGTGTGTAAGATCTTAGGGTTTGCGGTTCTAACTTGGCAACAAATGTAAAACTAGGTCAATTCTTGCCGCACCAAACCCTAGTTAGCACTTGGGATACTTATCATATCGACTGAACCATGCCCAAATGAATCCCTTGTGGTTTATGTGATTTAGACAACACAATATACTTGTCTTGCGACAAGGATGAACCTTTCCCAAAGGTGATAAACTAGATCAATAGTTACAACTACACCAATACGTGTAAACATGCGATTCACTGCTTCTACGCATCACATGGTTCACAATAACCCTATCCTTTCTTGGCAAAGTAAAAATGCCTGATAATCTGGACACTAACTTTCCTAGGTCCTACTAGGATTTATGTCAAATAATCATGCCACTTGCAAGTCCATAGATCATTTTCGTGCCTTCTATTCCTTTTCGAATAACATCTTATGGGTGTTAACTTATTACAAGGAAGATTTATCCAAAAACGGGACATGCCATTAATCTTTCCATGCCTATTAAAAAGGTGTACCTCAATAATTTCAACCTTGTAATGAGGCAACAGATGTCCTAGGTTCGTCACTTTTGAATGCACAAAAGGAACTTACTAATAAGGTCCTGCGAATGCATAGACACCTTATGCTCTTTTCATTAACTCCATTGAACGTACCAATGATCAATTTCCATATCTTAGGCTATCTCTAATAAATGTTCAAATAGCCAATTCATTTTCCAATTGCACTTAACTTGACTAGTTGAATTCGAGCATGCATGAGTGCTTCCTAATCCGTGAAGTTATCGTGATTAATTCAATGCTTTTGTGTGGAATCCAAATAGATCAAACCTGGACTTGTGAATTCCAGAAAATGTCCACGTATGCTCGGGGTGAACCTTCCGCATCGCACCTTGTGATCTTTTTAGAGGCCATCGCGAATTCGATCTCCAGTTAGCCTTTGTGGGTTTCAACTTTTGGCCTTGGCTTGCAGTCTTATGACCTTGGTCCATCTCCCTTGTATGCGCAACTCTCTTTGATATATGGCTTCCTTGACCGAAGTTCCGACTTGCGGAATTTGCCTTGGGAAGGCCTTAGGGTTCTTATGAGGTTCCTTGGACAATGGAGATTTGAGAGCTTTAATCCACCTTGAAATTTCGGGTTTAGGAAGGATTGTGTGGGCCTTACGATGATGTTCGCGGAAAACGGCTCTTGCGAATGGGCCTTGCAAGAATGGGCTTTAGAGTTCTTCTTCTCCTTCCCAAAAATCCTAGGCCCAGCCTTGGGGGGATTGGTGGGGAAGGACCTTTATAGGCTTCCTCTTTTACTCTTCAAAATCCCGAGGGTTAAAGATATTGTGGAAAGGTGTTTAAGGACCCTCTTCTTCTCTACAAGACCTGGGCCTAGAGGGCTTATGGAAAATCGGTGAGAAGGTTCGTCGCCTCCTTCTCTTCAGAGTCCCGGGGGTGTGTGGATAGATCTATGGCCAACGTAGTGGGAAGGGTTTAAAAACCCGCCTAGGGCATGGCTTGTGTGAGATCAAAAAGGAAGGGGACTTAAAAATCCCGGTGTAAAATGGGCTATAAAGGCCTCCACGGGAAGGGGGCTTTGAGAAGCCCCCTTAGAAGCTTCCTAGAGAAGCTTCTAAGAAGCTTCTCCCATCAGTGTCCACGTGTGGAGGAGGAGGGTCGTGATCCAGGCGGGCGGCGGCGGCTATGGTGGCTGGCAGCTGGCGGACTGGCGGACTGAGGTGGCAGCGTTCCTTCCCTCCCTTACGGCGGGCAGCGGCAACCTCTCCCCCCCATCTCACAGTCGTCCCTCCTCCACACGGCGACCTGGCGGCCCTTCGTTCACACGGCCGGCCTCCTCCCTTCACGTCCGGGCTCCGCCTCCTTCACACGATCAGCACGTCCTTCCTCCCATCACGTCGACCCTTCACGGCAGCCTTCTGCCCCCCATTGTCCTCCCTCTCACGCTTCCTTTCCCCCCCCCCCCCCCAAGAGGGGGTTCTTATAGTCCAAGGGGGGAGAGGGGACCTCCCCACGTGGCCTGTTGCATGGCTCTCTCCCCCACGTCCTCATGCTCCCCTAGCCCATCCCTTTCCCCCAACCACACATCGGCTGGGGAGAATAAAAAAAAATTTGCAATAATTCCACCTTTATCCCCTTATCCTCCTCCCAAGAGGGAGTTTTCCCGCGGCTATGTAGGATTGAATCCCCGGCCTTATTTTTGTAAGGTGGAGTGTCTCCATTTCCCGCGTGTGGCTATAGATTAGCTGCTGGCACTAGTGATAATCTTTGCACGAGATTTACACGACGTGCGGGAAGTCAATATTTACGGTACGCATTCGCATAAAAAATAATAATAAATATCCGACGCCTCAATAAATAGGCGTGAAAAAATATAGGCGCCATGCCTAAGGTATGCGCCCATCAAAATATAATCCATAAATCGAATACTCGCTATCTTCATGCTTCGAGAGTTGCGTCAATGGTACGTCGGATAAGATCTTCAGATTGAGGTTCTTCTTTGTCGGTAGACGATCTTTGTAAATTTGCCAGTGGAACTTGCAATGCTTGCTAGCCCTTCCTTCTTTATCCAATTGCATCATGATTAAATCTAGCTTTTGCTCCATCGTAGGTTCAAGTAGGTCGCCTTCAGCCATTAAATCGTCTATATGTGGTTCCATCATCCTGCAAAACTCAAAAGACCTTTCGCACTCAAAATCAAGTTAGCGGGATGAGCGTAGCTCAAGTTCGGGAATACAAGGCTTATGTATTTTTGGGTGTAGCTTTCACAATCTTCGAAAAATCTACGTTTTATCCTTCTTCGTATGCTGAAAATGCTTTAGCAAACCTGCGTATAGGTAGAGTACCTTCCAATGAACAACTTTGCAGTTCGGAGTTTCTGTGCAGGAACAACCCTTTTATGAGTTTTGGACAGAAGTCAGTTTTGATTCCAGTTGATTTGTCTGACTTGCAGAGTACCAGACTAGTGTGACTTGCAGAGTTTGTTGACTTGCAGTACTTGCTTGCTTTACGGAACTTGCAGAACTTTGACTTGTTAGAACTTGCTGAACTTGACTCGTTGTGTGTGACTTGAAGTTTGTGATGACTTGATTGATTAAGGAGCTTAAGTGATTAAGCTTGGAGCTTAATGGACAGCCAATGGCGAAAATCGCGGGGGGGGAGGCCTTTTTTAGCTAGCGGCGCAAAAATCGAAGATATATGGATACCTCGTGATGACGAATTGAAGCTTAAAGCTCTCTTAAGCTTTCTAAGCTTTAAAGTTTAAAGCTTGGAAGGTATGAAAATGGTGACTTATCTCTCTGTTCTTCACGACTTGATGAAGAAGATGTAGGAGTGGTCCTTCGCCTCTGCAGACCGGTCCTTCGCGATCCGATGATGGAAATAGGGGTTCTTGATCGCCAAAAATCTGCCTGTATCGACGGTTCGCGACGAGATTGACCATAGAGCCCGATCGTTCCAGGAGCTCCGCCTTCGCACGAGATGGGTAGCGATTGGAAGCTCTTGATCTCAGCTTTGCTCTGATACCACTGGTGCGCAAATCGGATGCTGAATGCTCGCGTAATGAATGCCGGAAGGTCCCCAAGAACAATAGAACTCTACTTTTTGCACAAATTACAAGGTAAAAAGCATGAACGACAAGAGCAAGAGACCAATTGGGTGCAATCTCCCCCCATGCCTTGTGTGAGCGCTCCACAAAGCATGTATTTTTTGTATTATTCATCTTCAAGCTCAAATAATAGCCCAAATTACAAAATAGCAAGCTTTTAGCTTTTGAGTTTACTTTAACACAAAATAGGAATAAAGCTAATGGACGGTGCCCAAAGAGTCTGGCACGCCCAATACAATGTCCAAATAGAAATAACATAATCGTGCGCCCATGCACATACAAAATAATAATAAATATCCGACACCTCAATAAATAAGCGTGACAAAATATAGGCGCCATGCCTAAGGTATGCGCCCATCAAAATATAATCCATAAATCGAATACTCGCTATCCTCCAATGCTTTCCTCCGCCACTGCTGCTATCTCTACACATCAACTGAAGCATTCACAATCGTTAGTAAAATAATACAATTAAACCGACAAAAGTGAATACCTAGTAGTCTTCAGCTACATAAATAAATCAACTGGTTAGAAATAAATCCTAACCTTAATTTATTACGAGTGCGCACTCTTAACTCATAAACGTTTATTAATTTAATATGCATTTTGTGGAATCACCCGCTATGGAATCACCCATGTACACACTAAATTAATGAAACGCCCGAAAAGGACAGGTGTCCCCATCAACTTCTCGCACAAAGAATCCACTTTGTGTATGAGCCCCGGTCATCAAAGTTTATGGAATCTACCGTAAAACCTCACGGAATCCACCGTGGCACGGAATCCACCGTGAAATATGCCTCCTATCATCATGGACAAGTAGAGGGTAGATGATGACCCTTATAGCTTCATTGAGTAGTTTGAACAAGTCTATGATGTAAACAACCTCATGGATGTATAGAGCACAATCTTTTAGGTTGTCTCTAATTTTTAAGCTCATGAACCTAAGACAAAAATATGAGGAGATTCTAGACTACATCATCCAAGTGAGAAGCCTCTATGAAAATATTCCCTAAGCTTAAGAGACCTATGACTAGGATAGTGCCAACAATGTTTATCACGGGATAAAAGAACAAAGAGGCCTTGGCAAGCAATTCAAGTCTGTAGTGAGATATCTTGACCAATGTGTTCGATGAGGCCATAAGGGTGGACGAGTTGCTAAAGGAAAGAAAGCAGCAAAACCTCAAAACTAACAAGAATCATCACTATCCATGTCAAAAGATCCAACATTCGTAGTGTGCACATGACCTTTGAAGCTCAAGACAAAGGCAAGAGTATTGATTTCTCCCATGAGATGTCTAATCTCAAGCTCAAAGTCATGAAGCTTCAAGATGCTCTATGAAGACCTACAAGGACAAACAATCAATGTGTGCACTTTGTAGTGGTAATCATTGACCAATAGAACATTGAAATCCGAGACCTAGGACTTGTGCTCATTGCGATAAGCACTAGCATGAAGAAAGGCCCGTTGCACCAAGGGTAGACATCAATCCAACAAGAATACCTACACCCCTAGCACTAATCATCACCTTGCCTCAAAGCGACACTCGTGTGCATTATGTAGAGGACCCCCTTGATGAGGAGCCATATGTTAACCCCTATATCTCTATGATCAAGAGGGAAACCTGATCCTTATGGACTACAAATCCATGCCAATGATGATATTGGGTAGAGAAAGAGGACATGAATCTGGAGGAATGCAGTCCAGTGATATGATGGAATTGCGGTCACCCTAGATACATGTCCTGTTAATGCTTGAAAATGAACAAATGAACAAAGACAAGGTTGTTGAGTTGCAATGCCATGTGTGAGGCATAACCCATTTATACATTGATTTCCTAAGAAGAAAGGCATCAACAAGTGGCTCTAATATATCATTAGTTCCCTTGGGACTATTTGAGATAGAGACTCTTAATGATGATGCAATGCTCACACCATTGAATATGATGACTTGGGTACAAGTGAAGCAATCGGGGTGACAATGCATGTACCTAGTAACATAGATGTATCTTCCATGAGTAAGAAGAAGAAGAAGAAGAGAGTGGAAGGAAAAATCAAATTAAAAAGTAATAGAGTAATGACATTGACATCAGGGAGGCAAGTGCCCAATGCAAAACCCAAGACATCTATACCAAAGATTGAGAACAAGGGCAGTGCTAAAGTAGCAAAGTACCTCGACCCTAGGCATTAAATGGAAACTATAGAGAAAGTGTGAGGATGGGTAGAAGAAGCTCATGCATACATGGGAGGATCCTTACCACATCATGAGGACTACAATATATCTAGCATAGAGCCACCCTCCTCACCAACCTACTTGAGAGAAGTTACTAGCCATGGGCAAGAACCTCACCCTCAACTAAAGGAAACCACCTTACAGCAACTCAACCCAAGAATGAAAACTCAACCTCCTAAACGATGAACAACCAATGATATTGATGTAGGACTTATAACTCTTTTCTGAACACGTGTCATTGCCCTTGGGGTAGCTAATGAGGTGAAATCGATGGTTGTGGAACACCTTTAAGTTGTGGGTTGAGAGACAACAGAAAGTTGTTCCACCAGATGGAGCCGATAATAGAAACACCCAACACATACGGAGTGTGACACCATCTCTAGTGGTGGGATCACTACAAATAAATACATTGTGGGAAGGGACTGAAATGCATGCTATCCTATCTGTGATGGCATTGGGGGATATAACACAAAAAGGAATAGTAGACACAGGAGTAGGAGTGAGCATCCTTAGCCACACAGTACTACAAGCTCAATGAAGTCCGCCAATGGAAATTGCTAGATTCAATGTGATATTGGCTAACAATATGCAAATCTTCCCATTCGGAGTGCTTAAGGATTGGCCAATCAAGATTGTCGGAGTGGAGTTTTCTATGAATTTCCTTGTGATATGTGTGGACTATGATATATTGTTGGGAAGACCTTGGATGAGACATGGCCATATAAGAGAGGACTAGGGTAATGGACCAATATTATTTGGAAATAGAAAGAAGCAGTCTTAGTGGAGATGGATACTTGGAAGATCTCATTCTTTGACCTTCTTGCCATCTCAGCCATGCTTAAAGGAGGATCCCACAACAGCCCCAACTATGGTCCATTAATCAAGTATGTACCATGTCTAGAGGATGAGAAAAATTGGATACACGTGTTTGCAACCATCAACTTGCCATTCTTTGACAATGAGGATGATTACAAAAGGGTAGTGGAAAAGGCAAAGACCTTCACTGCCCAAGCTAAAGCTCATGTACGGAAAGGATGTAACATTGCCTATGGTACCTCTATGCATGTTGGCATGAAGCTCAAATATGAAATCATCATCCATTCCTTATCATATTCCATGGAACAAACCAGGCCTCCACAAAATCCTTGAGTATCTAATGAGAGAACTGGTCCGCAATCCTACAACTAACCTAAATCCTCTCAGGGATCTACTAAAAGAAACAAAATGGAAATGGACTCGAGTGAATGATTTGAACCTACTATACAATAATTGGGCTCTACAAAAAGAAAATGGAAATGTATAGGACTTTGGAAATGAGGACAGTGAGAAAGATGCTGAAACCATAGACTATGACACTGACAGGCAAACCATTGAGTAGATAATTATGGACTCTAAGCCCAAAGGTACCAATGCCTTCAAGATAGAGAAAGGGATAATGATCCAACATGGCTAGAACATCTAAATATAGTGAATTACAATCATGAAAGGCTGACCTAGCTTGCTGCCATAACTTTATATGAAGTAGGATCGACATCTTAGCTCTAACAACGTGGTGATATTCCTTCTTCCACTGAAGGTTGCCAATTCAACTCCAATTCTAAAATAAGGTTTGATAGTGATCCTGAAATTCCAAAACCCCCTAGGACCAGATGCCCCTAAAGAGACCTCCTGGTCCACATGAAGTGCAGAGACAACTAAAGGAGAAAGCAAGGAAACAATCTAAAGAGTTTGATACCAAAAGGTAAAAGAATCTTCAAGATCTACCCAAATGATTCAAAAAGTTTAGAAAGGGTGATAGAATATTGATATCACTAGGAGAAAAGAGACAAGGTCAAACGAGCAAGCCAATCAAAGGACCTGCTAGTTGAAGGAGGTCAAATTGGCTAGCAAAGGTGAAAAACATGGGCTAGTGTTCATAGCAAATGACCTAACCATGGATGAGGAGGTTAACTTCAGTAGTCTCCTAAAAATATTTTTTTGATGTTTTCTCATGGTCCATTGAGGAGCTAAAAGATATCAATCCAAACACAATAACCCACAACATCTGTACAATGCCTGATACAATGCATGTGAAGCAAAGACCATACTCCATGAGTTTATTTCCTTCTAGTTTATTTTTTTCCTTTTTTTTTTGTGAGTCAATAATAACCTAGTGCATTCAATGTTCCATTTCCCTACCATTCTCAGCCCTACAAACTAAGAAGCATTGCTAATTTTCTCGAGAGGGGGGAGTGTTCAAATGCAAATGCAATCATTTCAAATTCAAACATTCCCTAGCTCTATTAAAAATTATTAAATTATGACAAGAAAAAGGTGTAAGGCTATGTATAATAGTTCAAATCTCTCAACCATGATTTTTTCCATTTCTTAGAGTCATACCAAAAATGGCTAGAGTCAATGTGACAAGGTGGTCTATGAGAGACATGGAAAGCCCCAAATCCCTTTCACCAATGCAAAGTAGGCAAAGGAAAATATGAGTGTAGACATTGTGTGAAATGGAGACTTGAGGTAAAGGCAAATACAAAATCTCAGACATGTGGTGGATGATGAACAAAAGGCAAAGGAATTGGTGGAATTATGCTCCCTAACAAAAGATGTGGAAATATTTGGAGGCACGGTCAACCACCCGAAGTGCACCGAGTTCCTAACAAATTAAGATGGACAAGAAAAACATGGACCATCATGGTGCAGATAGTTGAAGGGATGCAAATGGTGAAGATTCCACTTTCATAAGGTTTAGTGCATAGGGCCCTAGGATCGCCACAATGCCCTTTCAAACCAAAGGCAAAGAAAGATGTAGCAGCCTAGTTTAATTTCACAAAACAATAGATGGGCAATGATGGAATTAAGTTTGAGGCCATACAAGACCGTGACTTGCAACCGCAATTCAAGCTCATCCACATGTTGTTCTTCCATGCTTGGCAGAATGCTACCATGAATAGGATCCACCTCACCATGTTCAAGGATTTGGTGTCAAGAGACTTGAAGGATGTAGACCACTTGAATGATTATACAAGAAGCACCATCCATGAAATAGCTATACTACTCATAGAGCTTGTGGGCTTTGAAGAAGTCAAAGTGAAAAGTTGTAAATCTAGTAGGGGAAGGCCATTAGGAAAGTAGCTATGGTTGCCTTTGGGGAATACTAAAAACCCTTATTGAAGAAGCACTGAATGATTCCAACATCCCTAGAGAAGTAGTGATAGGTTCCTAGGAGGAGCATAGGACACCAAAAGCAAGATACGATCTAGTGAGTAGGAATGACAAGAGCAGACACAAAAATAGGATGGATCCCAAGCCACTCTCAATAAGAAAAGGCACAAAATACAGACGCAATGAGAAAGAAAGATAGAGGAAGAGAGAAGAAAAAGAGTAGAAGAGGTCCAGCAAGTGGAGTTGGAAGCCATAAAAAAAGTAGAAAGAAGTGAAAGCTAGAAACTGAAGAGGAGCCACAAAAGGATGGTCAAGAAGAAGAGCAAGGAAAGGGACTCTAGAAAAGATGGAAAGAAGAATAATGCCGATAAGAAGCATGGTGAACAAAAGAAGACTCCATTACGAGAACAAGGCATGCTAGAGACTGCCATGGAGGAGTTCAGAAAGGCTGAGGCAAAATGGCAAGCCAAAGAGAAGGAAGATGAAGAGAAGTATCACCTAGCCATACCAAACTCCATAGAAGAGTCATGTAGAAGAGAAGAGACACCATCAAGCAATGCTAAAAGTATAGTAAGTGTAGAAGGGTACAAGCTAGTAGAAGATAAGAGGAAGGCACCTATCCATCTTTTGCCATCACCACCACCACATCCTTCTCAAGTAATAGAGAGAACCCAGCTACTAATTGCACCATTACCATTTCCACCACTTTCTAGATTAGAGAGGGACAAACAAATCTCAAATGAAGGCAAGTGCTGGGTAGAAGCACTCTACTCAATCTTGTCCGAAATTACACCAATATAATCTGCCCTCACAAAATCAAAAAGGCATGCAATAGAGGAAGTAGAATATGAAAGAAGAACAGAGAAGGTATTTCATCTAGAGGAGACATCATCCTAGATTTCTCTCATCACTTAGGGAAGGTGGCAAGACTTTGACAAGCTCCTTAAGACATTGAAAGAACAATAGGAAAGGAAGGAGGAGTAAAGGAAGCAAGTAGTACTCGCCTTGGAGAAAAAGAAGGTGGCATATGCAACATTGCACTGCTAGTATACCAAGGACATCTACAGCCTCAAAAAAAATCTAGCCAGCTTGGCTAGGAGAGCTATGAATGATGACAAGTATGAGTAACTAATAGCACAACATAAACAAGAGAAGAAAAGTAGGGAGAAGGTTGAAGCACAATAGGAGGAAACCACTTAAAACGTGGCTAAACTTGCATGGAGGTTGAAAGAGCAAGATCAAAAAATTGTGCAACTGCAACAACAGGACAAGGAAGAAGTAGAGTAGCTAAAAGAAAGGACACTCAAGCTCATTGAGCAATGGGAGGAAGCCACCAAAGGGCAGGAGGACCTTAAGAAGATCATAGCCACACTCACCAATTAGAAGAAACAACTTCAACAAAGCAAGGAAGAGTATGTTTCCATTATAGAAGCTCTAATGAAACAACCAAAGCAAGGGCTAGAGCAAGTTTGGAAAAGGATTGATCATTAGGAGACAGAAAGCTTAGGACCCATGCAAGATATTGCTCGCAAATTGGTGAAGGAAAAGCATGATAGAAATATGGCAAATGATAGAGCCTAGCTAGCTGAGAAAATGATGAAAATCCAATAAAAGAGCTTTATGAAGAACCTCATTGAGGTCTTCAACCCAAGAGAGGAGGACTTAATGAAGAAACTAAAGAGAAAGCTATAGTTGGCTAGGGAAGGCCTGCAAAACACCTTGGTGCCACTTCCACAACTACTAGAATATGAGCCCACTCAAGATGAAGTGGTTCAACAACTAGAACAAGAAGGCCTCATAAGGGAGCTATTTGTAAGACTGAGCTTTGTGATCCGTGAGAAGCCTACTCTCCTATTGTTGCTAGTGGATTGGGATGTGGACAATGTTCCTGAAGCATCCCAAATACAACAACATCCCAAGCACTAACCCGAGAAATCAACCTCTTCAAGTACTTGTAGAGACTCAAAGCAATGAAGGAAAAAACAATTGAGTGAGATAGAACTAACTCTAAGGGCTGAACAACAACAAGTGCCTAAGGTGACCTTTCTAAGGGAGCCCTAAGAGGCCAGCATACACTAGGAGAACGAGCTTTTAACTCTAGAAAGAGTGAAGACTTGAGACGCACGAATAACCTACATCATCAATAGGATGGCCAAGCTCAAGTAGGTAATGTTAGTGAATGTCACATGAGGCAAGTGATTGAGATTGGAGCCATGCTAGACAAGAGATGGTTAGACCAAAGTTGCAAGACCCAAACTATCTTAGAGGAGAAGAAGCATGATGTTAGTAAAACAAGGTATTTGAAAAACCTAGACTAGTGCTTGGTTTTGATTCACAGCGAGACATGCTATATTCGAGGAAAGTGATGAGGCTTGGATGGCCTTCTATGGGGCATTACTTGTAGAACCATGAGATCCTGTGTACCTACCCTACCCATCACAAAGGCATGGAATTGACTACAACCTTGAACTACATGGGAAATATCGCTTTCCCTTGATATTCAATATAAAAGGCAAAAACCCTGAAGACAGTCTCAAGTTTCAAGGGTGGGATGTGGCTCCCTCATTAAAAAAATTTATAGGTATATTTCCAAATTTCCAAGTCCTAGCTTCTGGCAACCTATAATTATCTGAAGCTCTTGATGTTGTTGCTAATTCAAAAGAGAGCAGTAGAGGAAGAGAGTCTATATCCCTTGTTTTATTTATATAAATGTAGGCATAGATGGATATACCATGGCTGATCTCTGGCATATCTAGGCTCATACTCAAAACTAATATGCTAATTGCCTTCTACCTGAATGTTCTAGAGGATATAAATGAGAGTTGGTTCACTAGTTATAACAACCCCTTCTTGCCTTCAACAGCAATGATTACATGCCGATCTATTAAGGGATACATGATGAGTAAAGCTTTCTTGGAAAAATCCATGAGACCCCTACTCCTACCAGCCCAACATCAAAGGAGAGGTAGAGAATAGTTATGTATTATTACCCAAAAAATAGAGAACTTTCACTTCTCCCACTTCTGTCCACTTTCCCTCATATTCATTCACGGTCTTGAAGGGTAAGACATCCCAACACTACAACAAAAAGGCCTCTTAGACGCACTTTTAGACGTGATTTTTGAATATAGAGAAAATCTTACGGGCGTATCTATCCGCCTATCTATTTGCGCGTCTACAGCCTCGCGTCTATAATCGCATGTATAAAGGAATTTACACGCAAAAATAGACGCGCAACAGACGCACATATACATGCGTGAATACAAGCGCATAAAAAAACCAGAATTGTTATTTATTTCATTTATTATGTGCATCTACCAGCACGTCTATCTGGAAAATTAGACGGGGATATAGACACGCCCGTAAACGTACTTTTACAAGCACGCATAGACACGAACGAACAAACAATATCTTTTTAAAAAAAAAGATATTTAATTTCGTTTTTAAATTTGAATTATCTAGTGCGTGTATGAGCGTGTGTACTCTGCATTTTAGACGCGCTTATAAACACGCGTTTTCTGCAATTTAGACACGCAAAACAGAACTGGAAAAAAAAAACTAGAGAGCATGTGGTTGCTACTCTCTAGTTTTTTTTTTCCCCCTCCCATACATCAGATTGTGCATTTGGGAAAAAGACAATGGATCTAAAAGCACGAGAATTGAAAATAAAAGTTCATATATTCATTATAGATCAAAAGCATTTACATGGGGAGTTTAAGTGCTTGCGACCTAAAGCGTGGCCGCAAGCAGTAGGCTCAAAGATGGATAATACATATACAAGAAAACAAGGCCATAGAGAAGGTGTGGTGCTCCTCTACAAATCTGAAGAAGAAACATCTTCACTAGCACCACCATCGCTACTAGCGTCGCTATCCCCCTCCTCGCTATGCTCCACATCCGGGTTCACCTACACACACAAAAGATCAAGGTTGCTTTTGTAGACATGGTGGAGAAAAAAGTTATAATTAGCTATACTTTTAATAGGAAAGTAAAAAAAATATACCTCCTCTGGCTATCGAATCCTCATAGCCCGGTTGTATTGGTCCTCAGTGATGAGACCCTCCTCATAGAAGTGAAGCCATGTGGCTGCGCGGTTATGGCCTCAATGGTAACCTTCCTCTCTAGGAGTAGGTATCCTACCAATGATAGTAGTCTATAAAACAATCATGATATATACAAACAATTATGAGACACGATGTATTAGAACAAATTATATAAAGAATTGAAAGAAATATAAAGTTTAAAAAACTAGAAATCAAAATATACTTACAAACTCTGCCTCCCACGACTCTCTGCCGCCTGATTCGTAATGCCACGATCCCATGGTTTCCATTTGGATCCGTTGTGCCTCTGCATGCTAGCGACTCTTCACTTTCTCTTCTTTTTTCTTCTTGGCTTTCTTCCACTCTATGTGGTGGTACATAGGTGGTTGGCTATGGGCTCCACGCCCCTCCTCCTGCCTCCGTAGTGAGTCCCTGGCATGTGTCATGAGGTGGGATCTTTTGTTGTGAAGCAAATCTCTCACTTTTGTGCATCCCCAATCATTCGAGAATCGCTGACCCTCTGGATTTGGGTACCTCCTATGGACTGCCCTCAACACCTCTCCTGCCACAAGCTGCTTTTCTGATTTTTGAAGTAGACGAAACAATCTTTATACGTCGTATGCACGACGCTCCTCATGTACGCCATTACATCCCTTCCTTCATCATCATGGAAGATACCACCAGTATCTGTAACTCCATAGTACTGGCATACATGCTCCTCTACGTGATCTACTAGTTAGGGTGATCGCTCGCCACCTCCAGGCAACCCCCACACAAGCCTTGTCCTCCCCCTCAACTCTCCCTCCTCCCTCTCTGTCGACTACCCTCTGCCTCGCTGGATGCACGTGTGTCGGCTGACGCTTGTGCTTCAACCAATGCATGTACAGGTGTTGCACATGGAGTACCTACATGTGGAGTACCTGCAATTGGAGTTTGGGAAGTAGTGATAGGCAAAGACGTCAAAGGTGTTCCAGACATGATGCTGAACACCTCGTCTACTGTGGGAGAGCGGCCAAGGTGCTGGTCATCTCTCCCATGAAGTCTTTCCTACTAGGAAAACCTCCAAAAAATGCATTGACTCCCCTGCCGAACAAGACCAATGTATCATTCATGCGATCCAAATCCGGGTCATTGCTAGATGAACCAAGATGTGACATCTGCAAAAAAAACATAGGAAAAAGACAAATTTGTTTGCATACAAAAAATCATATATTACCTTCATCCACACCTAAACATTTTCAAAGAGCCATAATCCTTGTTCCAATCCAATATTAATTATGAAAAAATCATTCAGTGAGCCTAGAATCATTATGTAAGAGAGGGCTTTTGATGCTCACACATAGAAAAAATACATGGATGCTCATGGCACTTGAAAGTGCTAATAATCTAGCTTTCTTTAGACATTGAGCATAAAACTTAAGTGCTAATGCTTCTCATAAACAAGAAAACTAATAAACACAAACATGGGATTTGTCACATTCATCATTGCAAAAATATATTGTTTAGGCAATGAAAATTACTTTTTATCAGAGCTGGCATTGGCGCGTGTATAACTGCGTGTAAATTGCAGAAAAGACACGCTCTTAGACGCATCCCTAAAGTCAACCCTCTGTCCAGAGCACGTCTATATCCGCATCTAAGACGGAGTATAGACGCGCTGTCAGACGCAGTTTCTAGGTCAATGCTTCTAGTGCGTGCGTGTATCATCGTGTGTAGACTGCAGAGTACACGCACCTGGAGACGCGACTTTGAAGTCAAAGCCTCTGTGCAGAGCGCGTGTATTCTCACGTCTCTGACACAGAATACACATGCTCTAAGACACGGTCTCAGACGCGATGAGAGAAAATATTTCTTCGCGTCTATCCCTGCATCTACATTGAAACGTAGATGCGCTGGCAGATGCGCTCAGTCGACTGATTTCAGTCCGACGATCGCCATTCATGATTTACAAAATGCAATACATAATGCAATCAGAAATCCTAATACACAGATAGAGAGAGAGAGAGAGAGAGAGAGAGAGAGAGAGAGAGAGAGAGAGAGAGGACTCACCTTGGGTCTTTGGTGTGGCGGGTGGTGGCACTTCTTCCTTCTCCTTCTTCCTCTCCTTGGTAAGTTACTCTCCTTTGATGCTTGCTTGCTTGCTTGCTGCTTCTTCTTCCTCTTGTTCTCTTCTCTCTTGTTCTCTCTTTCTTCCTCTCCTTGGCTTTCCTTTTTCCCTTCTTGTGTGTTTGAAATGAAAGAAGAGGTGAGTCATGAGGAGGTAAGGCATGAAGAGACTAGGTGAGGCATGAAGAGACTGCATGTTGGCTAAACTCAAGCTTTAGAACCGTAAAAAAACGCAGGAAAGGAAAGGCGCAGTTTGAAAAGAAATGATTTAAGTATGTTTTGAATTTTGACGTGTGCGTCTATTTTGACGTGTATATGCACATCTAAGTTTACGTAAATGCGCGTATAGACGCGAACATAGACGCACAAATAGACGCTAATTTAGATGCATACATAAACAAGATATAGACGCGCATTTAGGTTTTATCATAATTTTTTGTTTTTAAGATAAGTTTTGATAGTGAATTCTTATCATAAGTTTTAATGTATTTATGATGAGTTTTGTGTATTTAAAATTGAGATCTTAGAATAATTAATATGCAAGCTTGAAGTTTTTATGTAAACATATGAATGACAAATATTTTGATGTTGTTATGAATTAGGTTTAATCATGTCGTCGTCATCACCTAGTGGGATGCATGCCGATGAGTCAACGAGCACATCCTCAAGTGAGGATGAAACATTACGTCTTCATAATCGAGATGCATGGCTACAATGAAAAATTAAATGCATGTGTGATCGTTGTCGAGGGTGTATTTTTGGAGCACGTCGAATCACAATGTCACACCTCAGCTTGTATGAAGAATGGGACCGAGAAAAATCACCGGTATTCATTGTTTTTTTTAAACACTAAGATTGCTAGTCTAGGTTACTCAATATATATCAACGTACATGAAACTCCCTTTTGTGGTTGAGCAGGATGCGGTGCCATATCCTCAGATGCTCCCTCCCGGGCGTCGAGAGGCTGCAAAGCATCGACGCCGAGGAGGCAGAGTCTTCAAGAAGAGTGGAGATTCACGACCATGATAGTAGTCCTCATGAAATGCCCCATCAAGTCATAGAGGATGAGATTTTGGAGAACATGGTACACCATCTATTTTCGCAACCGGTTCAGGGAGAAGGTCACTCTACAAAGCCAGATGATCCACTATATGTAGCGTCATCTACTCCATTGTATAAAGGTTGTACATACTCCGTTCTTCGTGCATCCCTCGAGATACTTAGCTTGCAAACAATTTATGGATGGAGTAATGTGAGTTTGGATGCGTTATTGAAGTAGGTATCAATTCAGTTTGGCTTATGAATCGTAATATTAATTGTTCTATTTTGAACTTAGACAGAAATATATGTTGGTGGTTTTTTAACTCACTTTTAAAAATATATGTAGGTTATTATCACAAATGCTTTCAAAAGGAAACAAATTGCCAACTAAGAGAGAGCAAGCAAGACATTACTTGACATCTCTGGGAGGCCTCGATTATGTCAAGATCCATGCATGTGTCAATGATTGTGTCTTATTTCATGGGATTCATCAGTTCGCACGAGAGTGTTCTGTTTGTGGCAAATCAAGATACAAAGTGGAGATGAAGTCAATGGATGTGCCTCGTAAGGTTTTGCAACATTTTTGGATTGTTCCACGTATAAAACTTATGTTCAAGTGTAAGTCTATTGGAAAGCTCATGTCATGGCATGCTAGTCATCGTTCAAGTGATGGAAAATGGAGGATCCCTGCAGACACACCGGCATGGCAACATATAGATAATTTGTGGCCCGTTTTCAAAGAAGAGCCAAGAAATTTAAGATTTGGTTTAGGTATGGATAGAATCAATCCATTTGGCATAAAAAACACATCATACTGTGTATGGCGAGTGGTATATCATATTCCTCCATCCATGGCAATTAAAAAGGGACATGTAATGTTGTCCCTTCTGATTCCTAGAAAGCACAAGGTAAAAAACATGGACATTTACTTAGAGCCTTTGATTGAAGAGTTAGAAATGTTATGGGAAGGTATTGACGTGCAAGATACAAGCGCATCTGCATTCTCTAGAGATTTCACATTGAAGGTCATGTTGTTGTGGACCATGCATGACTTTCCAGGATACGAAGAGTGTTCAGGTACATGTATATAACTCTATATTTGAAATTCAAGACTTGAATCAATTGCATTTTATTAATTCACTTGTTTGTTCAGGTTTAACCACATCAGGATATCATGCATGTCCTATTTGTGGTCCCTCTCTAGTTTCCTCTAGGCCGGCACGTTTAAAGAAGGTTATCTACGACAATCATCATCGATTTCTTCCTATTGACCATCCCAAATATGTTCTCCCTACTAATGGAATGACTCCACAATCTCTAATCATTCGAGACTCGAAGGAGAGATGGATTAATGCGGACAACCACCCTCCACTCGGCATGAGTCGGTAAGAAGTGCATTTCTCTCGATTGACTTTAAAGTATTTAGCATGATGAATTGTTTACATAATATATTGTTTGTTAGTTAGGTTCTCTATATTTTTTCGTCTTCTGTACTGGACTGAACTCAGGATCAATCACCTGTTGGACCCCATGCACATATTCAAAAATGTTATATCTACATTATGGGATCACTTGATAGGGGCTCGTGATTCAGTCAATGTAAGGGAGGATTTACGTAACATTGGTCGCATGAGACAAGCCTGGCCACGCATTGGACCCAGAGGAAAGATTGAGCTACCCCATGCACCTTGGATGTTGTCAAAGAACGAGCAAAAAATAGTAAAGGAACAAATATGTAGCTTTCAAACACCCACAGGATGTATGAGATGTCTCAAGGGAGCCTTCATAAAGAAAAAGAAAAGAGGTGTGGAGCAACTATCTAGTTTGAAGTCCCACGATTGGCGATTCAAGTAAGGTATCTCTAACCATGAATATAGTAATTAGTGGAATAACTATGTGTAAACTTTGGGGTATGATGACTTTTTCCTCAATTAATCATTTGATCTATGAATATTGTTCACATTCAGTTCGTACTTCCTACTAGCATATCCCATTGTGTATCCAAAGATGTATGTGATATCATTTACAAGATGGGAGAGCTTATGAGGTGTGTATACATTGTCCTTTTTCATTATATATCTTTGAATTTCTACATAAATATAAACAACTCTCAAATACATCCTAACAAATACGTGAGCTCGAAGGAAATTGATCCAAACACATTGCAAGATGCTCGAGTATTATCTATTGAGGTGGTTTGTTTGGTGGAGGAAAATTTTTCTCGATCCATTTTGACTACTCAATTACATTTACTCGTACATTTGATTGATGAGATCGCACTTTGTGGGGCAGTTCATGCAAGGTGGATGTTTTTTCTTGAGCACTTCATGAAAACCTTGAAAGATTTTATGAGGCAAAAAGCACGGCCTGAGGGAAGCATGGTTAAGGGTTGGTTAGTGCAATCATCCCTTGTTTATATCTTTGAATATCTTGCTGAAGTGGACCCCTCTCAATCACGACTATGGAAAGATGATGAAGACTTGAGGATGACCTCTATAATACTTCAAGGAAAAGGAATGAGTAAAGTGCTAACAAAAGAAGAACTTCGTAAGTTAAATAGTTTTTGTGTGCTCAATAGTGATGTAATGAGCAAATGTATGACACTATATAATGAAGCAAGGGCAAGGAGAAAAAGTGAAAGACAAGCATTTCGCACCAGATATGGACGTAATGTCTCATTTCTAGACATCTAAATGCGCTCCCACGTCATATTGATATAGATTGGTTACATGAGGAAATACAGAGAATTAATATATCTCAAGAAGAGTGGGAATACGCACGAGGTTGCTTATCAAAGGTGAGACATACTATCAATTAATTTGTTTCTATAAGTTATATTTTATATAAATAATTGACATGTTTGATCTTTTATCTTTTACTGCTAGTGCACATTATTCAATGCTATTTGGTGTGAGGGTAAACATCTTCAAACTCAACATATAGATGAAAAGAGAAATACCCAAGATTATGGTGTCCTTGCTCACTTCGAGGATGCCAATGCTACCATGGAAGGTTATTGTGGCTTGATCCAAGATATTCTGAAGCTTGACTTCAGACCATTCTTTATATATGTACTGGATGTGAAGTGGTTTAAAGAAGTGGTAACAAATGGTAAGCATTGCACAATCAAACGTCATCCAAGTGGTTTTGTAATCATTGACTCTATAAAATTTCACCAAAACAAGAATGACACATTAGTACTACCTCAACAAAGGTATCTGTGTAACAGCTAATTTTTTAATATGTATACATGTGATACATATACAAAATATAATAAGTATTTAAGTTTCTTGCTTTTGTTTTTCAAATACAGGTTGTGTATCATCCAATGGTAAACAATAACCGATGGTGGTATGTCATCCCTATATCTAATCGTTCAAAACCAATATATGGTAATATTACCGACATGGAGATAGCAGATGACAATCCAACAATTAATGATGATGTACATGATGACACCATAATGGATGATATGCATGATATAGAATAAGATGAACCTCGTGAGGATGTTCAAGGAAATGCAGAAAAAGACAGTAATGTGATTGTCGATGATATTGATGAAGTTATTGAGCAATATAGCAACACATCTGATAGTGGGATAGACTTATTTGTTTCGTTACCTCATGGTAACATAGACCTAGAAGTAGATAGTTTAGCAAGGGCTAATCTCATTGAAGATGAGATGGATTATTCACTGTAACATACTTAATTTGCTTAATGATTCAATGTGTATTCTTAATTCTATGGTTTTTATCATGCCCACACGTGCATACTCAAGAATCAATAGTCAAGTTTAAAGATAAATTGAATTTTCCATAATAAAAAGGAAGTATTTTTTATCATCTTCAAGTAGAGAAATTATGAGATACATATTGCAATGCTTGCTACTAATTGTATAATAAGGTTTCTGTCACTTGCTGCTAATTACTTATATCAGGCTTGTCAACTGGAGGAACTACCATTCATTAGAGAGCAATGCAAAAATAATTATTAACTCTGGTTTTCTTATTCAATGATTCAATGTGTATTCTTAATTCTATGGTTCTTATCATGCGCACACATGCATACTCAAGAATCAATTTCAGGTGGTTAAATAATTATTAACTCTGGTTTTTTTATTATATTAAGTCCAATTTCAAGTGGTTAAATAATTGCATGTTTGGAGATGCATCTATATTGGCATCTATTTATGCGGATATATAGACGCAAAATTTGTGTCTATTTACACTCTCTTTTACACGCACATATAGACGCGATGATAGACGCGCCCGACTTTGCATGTCTATGCCTCGTTTCTGTTGTAGTGCAAGGAACTAGCAGACCTGTCTCCTTGAATATCACCTCATTGTACCAAAACTTCTCATTGATTGGTCCTCAAGTGTTGGATGAGGACCTAAGGAATCTCGATTCTCCTAGCGTAGTTCCATCTCCCAATCGACATCCACCCATTGATACCCCGCTACCGTATAACTTTTACTTGCATGTATCTTGAAGAGCTAGAAGCACAATCAACAACCACCCTTTCCTTCAATAGCAAGTAACCTCTTACCTTCCCATGCAAGCACTTTTACCAATGCTAAGTGACCGCTAGAAGATAATGTTAACCTTTTTGTAAAGAAGCCACAAGAAGCGGAAGACAACAAGTTACTGGAGTGCATTGAGGTAAGCCAAAGTTTAAAAAAGAAGAGATGCAAAAGTCGAGGAGCATTCAAGGGTGATAGCATGAACTAATGACTATATCTAGTTGGTGAAAATTCAAAGCTCGGAAGAAGAGCACTCGTCAAGCTGAAAAAAAGACAAAAATCACATAAAAGCACTAGGTGCTTGACTTACTCCCATGCAAATAGACGAGACACTCAACATTTAATGGCATGTGAGTGAGTGAGTTTGGACACATAAACAAGACACTAGCTCGAAGAGCAAGCATCAACAAATTATGGGTGGTGGGCATCTTGAGATAAGAGGTCAAGCCCAAGTTTAAATTCAAAGGCCACATATATACGGTGGGAAACCTTATTGTAAATCATTCTTACAACTAGTGCAAAGCAAGCTTATCTTTTTCTTCTCCGCTATCTATGCTTCCATATATGTGTAGCAAGCTCACACTTATAGAATTTATGAGAGATAAGAGAGCTTGTGAGCTTGCTCTCAATCTTTGATGCATTACTCCATCACTTTCCCTCACCTTCTTGGGATCTTCCCGGTTTGTGGGGTGGAAAGGTAGAATTTGTGTTGCAAAGACAAAGAGCTACATGGGGTCTAGGGGGGAGAGAGAGAGAGAGAGAGAGAGAGAGGAGGCGAACTCCTGGAAGCTTGGAGGAACAAGCGATGGAGGCGAGAAGTGTGGAGCTTGTCCCAATGTGCATTAGTAGAGTTGTTGGAGCTTGGAAGCTCACACGGATTTCTAGACTACATGAGGTGAGTTGTCTTGCACAGACTAATATTTTCGAGTTGTCCTCTTGCTTAATGGGCTATGAATCTCTATTCATGGAAAATGAAGAGAGTGAGATAGGATGGTAGGAAATTTTATGGGGTGATAAACCGTGAGTAAACTTGACTTGAGAGAGTGCATGATTGATTTGTATAATTCCATCTAGATTCGACATGTAGGTGAAGTGGTACTATAATCATGGACCCCAATGGCTTTCAAATAAGTATGAGCTTTCTAATGGCACAAGGACTAGAGGTTCAGTTCAAAACATTGAAATTCGCATGCAATAGTTCATGAACCTACTTGCGACAGACTCTTCATGGCCAAAAGCAAACTATCGATCTATAGTAAACTAGAGGCTGTTGCTCGAGTGGATGTGGCTGGTGGAGTTAAGGCTGAAAGAACGGATGTTGACACAGGGTCGAATGGTCAAGTGAAGCAAACTATCGATCTATAGCAAGGCTGTGTATCCTATAAAAGGCCGAAAGCATCAACCGTTGATATCTACATCGATCTTACACAGCCAGTGTGTTTGCAGCAACGATCGGTTGCAATTAATACACAAAGCAATTTAGCGGAATATGATGGAGATAATGACGATGGGCAGTGGCTTCTTCGACTTCCTTGTTGCTTCCTCCTCCGTGTTCTTCGCGTCCTTCTTGGTCTTGCTCCTACCGAAGTAGCTTGCACCGTGTTCTTCGCCTCCTTCTTGGCACTCTTGCTCCTGCTTAGCTACTTCGGCATGCTTAACGATAGCATTACTAGTATTGACGATCACAACATGTGGGCTTGTGGTAGGCCGACTGAGTACAACTTTAGTGCCTCTGCTGTAGAAGCAACTGCCACAATATGACAAGTAATCTTTGCACGCGGTGTCTCCAAACAAGCTTGCGCTTCACAAGCAACTCTAAACGAATTGTTGTATAGGGAAAAAACGTGAATTTGACTAGATAAATTAGAAAATATCTAGCATAAGTCTCAACTAGGAAAAAGTGATGTTTTGGTAAGTATGTTTACAGTAAAATCTTTATTGTATATCTATATTATATTAGAGAAATCATAAGATAGAAATTTGTTCGAGTAGTAAAAACTAGAAAGGTTGCTAGTTAGCAATTCCATTCGATTTACTACTTAAACAAGTTATTATATAGTAATTTTTATATCATAATTTTGACCTGTAATTAAAAAAATTAATGTAGATCGCATTATATATAGAAAGTAGCACAAGAACTCTTTTTCCAATGATTGACATTATAATTAGATATTTTTTATCTATCTAGTTCTTAGCGATTAATATCAATTAAACATAATCCAAAGGCTTGAAAACTCAAGGACAATTCCTACAACAAAATTGCCAAAGTAACAACTCTGAGACTCAAACATTTAAGTCTCAATTCATGATATATACACTATGCTTTAAACATTCTCATCTACCAATTATGACATGAATCGCACTTCACTTTACCTACACTACACCTGTTGCATCATTTTCATACTTCACATCTTATCATCTTACTAGCATTCTCCTACAACTCATTTGCTATGGCCATCAAAGTTTTTGTTCTATTTCTCTTAGATTTTTCCTTCTTTACTATTTTCATGGCATTCAGCTACATCACATATATAATACTGATAGTAATATATTACTATTACAACTATCATTTACTCTTCAACTCGTGTTTTTCCAAAAGTATGATATAGAAAGATTGATAGTCTCTACTATAGATTCCCTATTATAGTAAATAATCGTAGTTACTACTAATGCAACCTTAATGTTGCAATAATTGTAATTGCAACTTGAAGCCCAATACACATTGATTCTCCCTCAGAAGAACCCTACTATATATTAGAATAAACCTATTATCATACTATCATAGCTCAATAGTTCCAAAGACTTGCAAGTGGTTCTCTAGAGACGAAAACCTTCCCTCTTGCATTCATTTATGTTGGTACTTCATTGCTAGTACAACTATTCATTCTTTAACTCATTTATTGCTCCTTCAAAAAGGTAACATGAAGGAATTTGGAAGTCTCTACACCATACTTGAATAGTAGATTAGAACTTTTGCAACTCTTTCCACTAAATGAAAAACATTACAAAGCAAACAAAAAGACCTGCAACATCTTTGGGGGCATTTCTACTTCAATATTACCAACGCCATTAACTTCTATTGAATGTCCAAATTTAATCTATGATAGCAGCAACATTTGACATAGGCATAATACATCTGTGGAACTTTCACATTTTCCTAAGCTTCCCTCTTATTACTTTGCTAATTCATGAGCAATAGCTACTTGTTCTTACATAGACTATAATAAATGTTTGTACCGCCAATTTTAGCAAAAGAATTGTATGATTTTTAGGCTTGGAATTGCAAAATGTTTGCACCAGACATGCTCCTTTAGTTCACATGCAAGCATCCCTAATTTCCACATCATAAACCTTGTTAACATATTGTTCTCATGGATCTCATTTTGAAACCTCCATTACTCTTCACCATTCCTAATAACCATAACTCTTGCAATTGTTGTTGTTGCCATTAAACACTTCTTCTACTTCGCATGCCACTACAATAGACAAAGCATCCTCTTCTCTACCTTGTTGATTGTTAAGCATTTAATACATACTTAAGAGCTTTATATTTTTTACCTTAGTCTAAGATTGTAGCAAGTCCTATACACTCAAAAGCTTGTAGAAATTTCCTCAACCTATCAAGGGTAACCACAATTAATGATCATTGAGACAAGGAATATATTGTTTGACCTTCACAACCTTCTCTCCCTAGCTGAGGCACATATTTTAATATGTTCTAGAATTTCTCCCCTCCTCCACAACCCTTTGAGCAACATGGAGATAGCTAGCCTATTCATGGCACACTATCCCACTATCATCTATATACACTCATGAATGTATACGTATGAATATATACTTCTTTGCCCTTCTCAGTTGCTCCTATATTGTTGTAAGTTTCACTTTCTTTGTGCTCAATGTATCCATTGATTAGTGTAGTCCAAGTGACTAAATCATGAAATGGAATCTTGTCACACTTCTTACACTTTTGCAAGCACACCACATGTAGTTTACATGTTCACGGATGTTGTGCCTACTATAATATTATGGCTTATATTAGCCCTAGCCTACAATGTAGGGCAAAAGCAAATATAAGATCAAATGGAATTATCAGCCTAGAGTTTTTGAATATGATCATCTAGTTCGATTCCACTTAAAAGCAAATGTCTCCTCAATGGATATCATTACTTCCATCCATCAGAGACATCATATAGTTATTCACAAAGTGGAGCTGCATACTATCATGCAAAAATGTCAGCGCACCACCAATAACAACTGGTCTCTACCAATGTTGTTGTTGCTCAACTATGCAATCTGAATTAGGAAAATTTGTCCATTCAGTAGATATGGGTCTTTTAAAGGCAAGTTCAAACACGTCCAGATACATGCCAGATGTGTCAAAAGCTAATTTGCAGTCCAAAAAGTGGACGGAATTAAAACTTGTCCACCACTTATATGGCAAACAGAAACTAAACAACCTTAGAGGTTGATTTTGGGGTACATGATACACCATTGATATATGAAGAAGGGATCTGCTGTATCATCTCCGATAGCGAGACGAGGCAGGGGCAAAGTTTGTTGCTTAAACCGAGTAAGCGCGAGCTTGTTTGGAGACGCCGCCGCGCTTACTCGTTTGGAGACGCCGCGTGTGGCAGCTGCTTCCGCAGGCAGAGGCAGTAGAGCTGTACTGAGACGGCCTACCACGAGCCCAAATAGTAATGCTATCATTAAGCATGCCCAAGTAGCCCACATGTTGTATTGTTAGAAAATTATCGTCACACTGAGTACGTCTCTGTGCAGTCGATAATGACACTGCAAGACTACGTCGAACACTGCATTTGCTTTTGGCCGTGAAGAGTCCATCGCCCGCCATTGGTTGGTTGCGAACATTTGAGGATCTGAAAACGAGGATCGAGGTCACGACACGTGGGTCTCTCTCTCTCTCTCTCTCAACCGTCTCTCGGGTCACTTTTACGTGTACATCTGGTACAATTGGGTGGCGCAGACGTGGCAACCGACTAGAAGTTGCTACACCGAGCTTCTTACTTCCAGCAATCACAAGACGAGATTGGCATTTTCCCAAATTTAGTCCCGTGTAGGTAAGTATCCTATACTTATCACATATTTGGTGTCATCTAGGACTCCTCATATTCCCATGTGCAACTTCTCATGTTGCCACATATGAGAAACAAAAATTCCATTTGGTAGAGATTCCCTTGTGGGGAGTTGGATACTCTTGATAAGGAAAGATGATCCCTGAGATTACCTCTCGGTTGTTAAGTGGCGGGTTTTTCTCTTTTTCCTATACTTATCAGATATTTGGTGTCATGTAGGACTCCTCATATTCCCATGTGCAACTTCTCATCTTGCCACATATGAGAAACAAAAATGCCATCTTGTAGAGATTCCCTTGTGGGGAGTTGCATACTCTTAATAAGGAAAGATGATCCCTTAGATTACCTCTCGGTTGTTAAGTGTTTGGTTTTTCTCTTTTTCCTATACTTATCAGATATTTGGTGTCATCTAGGACTCTTGATATTGCCATGTGCAACTTCTCATGTTGCCACATATGAGAAACAAAAATGCCATCTTGTAGAGATTCCCTTGTGGGGAGTTGGATACTCTTGATAAGGAAAGATGATCGTTGAGATTACCTCTCGGTTGCTAAGTGGTGGGTTTTTCTCTTTTTCCTTTTTGTGTAACTCTTTTGAAGTAAGTATTGGTCAACCGCAGAGAGAAAGTTTATGTATTGCTTACTTTTACAATTATCTCCAAAACAATTGTCTAAAAGACATCCAAAGCTTTTTTTAAAATAATGTCATAAATGTAAATAGAGATTGAATAGCTCAGCACACTTTCGCTAATGCACAATGTTTTGAAAAGACTATTAGATGTAATAACTAAAGAAGATTCTACATGTGCGATATTATTATTTGTTGTGAATCTAAATAAAGTTTGACTTCTTTAAGATAGCTTACTATTAAGTGAAGCAATTTACTCCCATTTATCCAACTAGCTATGACTTGTACATGAAAAAGGAAATATTCATATACATATTGTATTATTAACTACACATTCATTTTGAGATTAGACAAAAGGCATGTCTTTCAATGATTTCTTTATGGGCAACTCATAGTCCCAATAGGGAAAAATACTATGGCTTACAATGAAAAGTCATAAGACAAACAACACTTCTGAAACATTATCAACAAGGCTCTCTTAAGCGTCTTAACAATAAGTTATTAGTACATATACAATTCACATTAATATAAGGAGAAATGTTCTCCCTCTTGATGTTCTTTTGTCTTATTGTGTGGGCACCATAAAGTTACATTAGATAAAAGGAAAACATGAACATATATACATAGCACTCATGATGACTTTTTGATCACGCAAGTCTAACTCTTTATTTATTCCATCAACTTCATCATCACCTTTGCCTCCTTGCTCAAAAAGTAACCAAACATTGTCTACTAACTCATAACGACACTCATCCATTTTCACACACATGGATGTACTTTAACATAAGGTATTTCAATTCGCTAGGACCATAGCGCCAACATGTGCACTTTGAGAAGTGAGCATAATATCTCTCAATATAATTATTGCCCTAATAAATTGGGCTTTGGCTATCTTTTCATGTTGATCTTAAAGTATTTCTGCAATATCATCAATCTACATCAACAAATCATTTGTTAGTAAATGCATATTTTAGTTATAGCAGATAGAGTAGGAGTCTAATAAGCTCTTACTCATTGGATAGTCCTAAAGTGGACCCAATAATACTAACATTTCTCTAGCCGGCTTGGTTTTGCTAGATGGAACTAGTGGAGATTCATCAACCTCTTTCTTTCCTTTTATCAACCTTTTGTTTTTGTTTCACATCCATTTTTTGGCCTCACTCGAGAGTATCTAGTTGAGCTCTAAGAGCTACATGGTTGTGAAGATTCTCAATCAACTTGCACTATCCATGCAAGTAGGTCCATAAGGTGTTGCATTTGGACTTCCATGGAGCTCCTCTCATCATGCAGCTTCCTCCATCATATTGGGCTCAACCTCTGGTCCTCGTGACACTACAAAGCTTATACTTGTTTCAAAGTGATTAGGGTCCATGATGCATACATTGAGTGTGGGAGGGTTATTGAAGAGGTTGACTAGGATGGAGCCATAATTGGTTTTAAGGCAAACAATTATACATGAGAATGATGACATCTCAATAAAATGCATGAGAAATAGTGGATCTAATCATGTGGTCATAAAACCAATACAAAATCAAATAGACCTCTTATAACTCATAAACAAGGTGACAACATCATAGATTTTTATTGAATACTACTGGATAACACAATATTAGTGAGTTTGGGAATCTCCCAATTCCCATTTTTAGAATACTAAAAAGGTGGCACATAGATAACATGCCCATAAGTTTCTCAAAACCATATGATGTGACCTATCATTGGAAAGCACTTGAAAAATGGAATCTATTGAGCTATAGAGCACTCGATTTGGAGTTATAGTGTTCAAGTTATGAGAAATCCAAAGATTTGACCATGTGTCCCAAACTTATGGGAAATTCCCATATTCCCCAATATGGTGTTGGATAGACATAGAATATCAAGGAGATTCTATGTTTATGAATTATTACTTTAGAAAGTTAGCACAAACATTACTATGGGTGTATCTTAGAGCAGTTGACATGATGTTGGGGACTATCAAGACAACCATTTGCCTTTAAGGATATGATTTTCCCCTCATATTTATAATGCTCATAGTAGACAAAGGCATTGGTATCTATCCATGGTTCATGTATTAGAAACATAAACATCCTAAAAGACAAGAGCAAGAATGATCTCCAAGAGCAACCAAATAGTCCAGGAGTATATACACATAAAGGAACACTCACATGGAGACTCAATGTCTGCACACATGTAGCTTCGCTTCGACTTCAAAGCATGAACTTCACCTCCTACTTGCAAGTTGCAAGTAGGATCTTCCACTCTTGAACATGAACTTTGTTTCATGAATAACAATATCATAAACACTACTTCTCTCAAATCGGGTCCATGTACCTGAGGTCTATTTGTCTCATATGCTCATGCAAGAGGGCTAAATATATATTGTCTCCTCATTTAGATCATAAATTTTTTCTCTTTCTTCTTTTCCATCCAAAATAGTCCCCCCCCTCTTAGACAAGTAAAACAGTGTGTACCTTATTCTAAATAGGCATACTATCTCGTCCTTTAGATAAGCTAAAACATCCTTCAATACTATCCTACTAAAAATGAAAGAATCCTCCTCACAAATAAATCACACATCTTTAGCATCTCTTCCTCTCAAGTTAGTCCCTCCATCATGCTTATATAGGCTATCATAATAGTACCTAAAGGACACATTGTAGCCTCATGGACTCTCAAAAACATCGACTAATCAACCTCTCCTCCTATCTACATGTCTTCCTAATCATCATAATCTTCTTCTTGGCTATAGTAGCCAACAAGTAACCTCCAAATTGCACATCCTCCAAACTAAGGTGATATGTTTCTGGTTGGCATGCTCCACGAATAGCTCAACAAACAAATGTATCATGATGATATCATTCCCTTGAATCAAAATTGCATTAATCCCTTGTATTCATATGCCAATTTGATAGATGTAACATCATCCTAATATAACCAAAAAAGAAAAATCATTATTGAGAATCCTTATTTAACTAAGATATGTTCTTATGCATATAAAATTGCATTTAATATTCTCCTTATGTCTCATCTCAAGACATCCTGCTCCACTATCTACTAAGAATATACAAAGTAGATACCAAAGATCTCGTACCTCTTGAATACAAGATATTAACTAGGAACATTTTTGTGCCTAGCAATCTCTAGCATTGTCTTACCACTATGCGCACACCATGTTTTAAAAAAAATCTAGAGTGTGGCTTTCTTATTGATTTAGAGAGCCAATGCCATTTTAGACATTAGTGTTACTGTCCATGGTTCAAAAATATTAGATTTCTAGACAAGTTTTAGCCAATTTTTGATATTTTAGATATTATCTCTTGTAAAAATCCATAAAACTATAGACAACTTCTAGATTAGGATGACATATAAAAGAAAGTATGTAGATTTCAGTCAATTTGAGAGAATTTTATGTAAAAAGAGAGATTGAAGAAATCACACGAGGCCTGATCGTTGTTTTTAGGCAGTGAACAACACTCGGAAGGGGGAGATGAAGAAGGAGTGATCTACCAGAATTCTGGCCAGGTGTGCTGGTTATTTGCCCCCCCTTTTAGACCCAATGTAAGCATCAGATTGGCGATCTGAGCAGCATAGAAGAAGGTATTATTTTATACACTTTTTTGTCTATTAGAGTTATATCTTCTCATAATGCTGAAAGAAACTAGCATGCTTCATCCATGTTAGTATTCTTCTACATTTTCTACTTCTTTTTGGAAGTATTACTCTACATCTTCAATTTCTTCAAACCCCTTCTCTTCCATCTACTCCTCTCCCTGAATCTACCTTCACCCTATTCTCTCTTATCGTCATGGTGGACTCTCGATACCAAATGCACCGACACCGTGTTAGGGAAAGTTTATGCTATCATCAAAGGTGGATTTTGGAAGATATTTGGGATGATTTGGGGCTGATAACTTCAGTCATGTTCAGAGAATTAGCTACAACATTCTTCTTTGAATTCACTTCTTACTCTACAGAATACCCTTCTCTTAAGCTCTTGAACCCCCATACATTCTGCCATCTACGGAGTCTAAGCTCTATGTTATGGGCTACTTTTACAAAGAGCTTTGGATATAAAGAATGTCTACATTTGATTATTGATCATGATAATTATGCTCAAAGTAATCATGCCCCAAGAGTACTTTATGTAGAAAATTCTAAATTGTGATTACAAATGACATTGGCATTTGATGGACTATTATGTTGATGTAGAGAACCTAAGATACCAAACATAGAATCCTAGTAGAACTTCCAAGGTTAAAGATGAACTAGATTATCCCTCACCTCAAACGACCAATAAGACCCAAAAATTATGTGGTCTTAGAGGGTGGCTCTAAATATTCATCAAGAACTCTGGTTTCACCCCATCCCATTTACAACTTCACTAAACAAGCAAGTCAATTTGGGCTCTTAATGCAAAGGCGAGCTTTGTCAGGCTTAAGAAATGCCTAACTACAACCCCCATATTGAAGCTACCATACCTTATTATGGATGATAGTATTGTTGCAAGTAGATGTATTCTCAAGAAGGAGACCTTATAGCATACTCTTCCTACAAGTTAAAATTGTAGGAGAATACCTATGAAACTCATCATCTACAACCCTTATTAGCGATCTATATCTTTCTTTGGCATCACTATTTTATTTGAAAATAGTTCATCTCATCATAAGAGCCTTGACTAGGGGAGTGCACCTATAAGAAATCACTTATATAATGTGCATTCAATGGGTATTAAGAAATACCCTTTCTTTACATGCTATAAGGCCATAAAATGACCCCTTTTTTAGTTGAATAAAATACCCTTTATTTTGAACTCATGTAGTATCTTACATTTTCTATAAGGTGCATCCCTTGGAATCCGCATGTTGATATTTACCCAGAACCTTCTATGGACAATACTCTTCCAAGTTTAATCTCAATACCTAGTAGCCCTATCTTAGATTTGGTATTTCCCAAGAATCTCAATGAACCACCTTATGTAAAGTGGCATAAAGGTTCTTGAATAAGGTAACAAACTCAAAGGATTGGATCAAATTCAAGAATCATCACCTTAAGGGAAAAAAATGATATTAGTAAAACACATTATGCATTCTAAGGATCTAGGACTTTTAGAGGAAGATTCTTTGGAAGGCTCATGATATCCCTATCGCAAAACAACCATGATACACGAAGACCCTTGACGTAGTGAGTAGCAATGTTTCTCTTTAAGGTGAGTTTTTTCATTTTAGGATCAAAATATGTGTTTTGAACAAATTAGGTGCAAAGTAGGGTATTTTTGAGTCCCCAAAAAATCATAATGATCTCCTAAAATTGAAAATTTTAACATAAGAATTCAATTTTGATCACCTAAACTAGCTATTTCTATAGAGAGAAAGTATAGATGTCCATAGACACTTGTGCAGAAAAGTATATACAAACATGTGATGAGGTATCTCTCAAGTTGATGGCCTTTTCCCCAAATAATGATCAGTTTTTGAATAGAGCTGTTTGAAAAAAAAATCATTGGTGAGTAGAGCTACTTTTTTATATGAATGAAGGTTGATATACATTGATATATCACCGAATGTACATGCTACCAAAGGATCAAGGTGGAGTATATTAAGCTTGCAAGTTGCATTAAATTGACATTCCAGAAATGAAATAGAGGTTCATTTGCATGGACTTTGTAGTTGATCTTTCCATAGTGTAAGGAGATTATGAATCTATCTTAGGAAATGTGGATATCCTCATAAGATTGAACATGTATTTCTATTAAATAAGAATTTTAAGGTCTAAGATATTATAGGGATTTTTGCAAGCACATCTTGTGTCTACAAGTAGTCAATGGAGAGAGACAAACTCTTTTGAAGTTTTGAACTTATCTCATGAGGAGATACATGATTCTCTTAGGGCCTATTGTAATCATGAACCCAAAATTTCAATTGAACAAGTGGTACTTGCCACCAAAACATTGGAGGAATGAGTTCATTTAAGGTTTTTTTTGGGCAAGTTTGTGTTTTTTCACTTAACTTCTTGAAATTACTCTCAACGTATAAGCATCCAATAATATGCTTAAAGAGATGTGCAAACATATGAAAATTTATTAGCCATGACATTAATGATTTCATAGGATACTAAAAAATATCATGTTTATCCCAAAATGACTCAATAAGTCTTCAAGGAGGTCAAAATTGTATTCTTATAGGTTTTCCCTAAGAAGAGCTAACAATCACTAGGCAAGTTCAAGAAGTTGAGCCCAAGGAGATCATCATGTATTTGGATAAGCATGTTAGAAGCTAGAACTTCCATATCATCTCAAGATTCATCCTATATTCTAGGTTACCTTAGTCAAAGGCTATGTTGAGATGGCAAGCTCAACACATGCAGACATTGATGATGGACCACTCCGCTAGATGGGTCTACACATCTACACTTAGCACATTGGTGGTCATTGTGATCCACACATTGCCACTAACTTATCACTTATAATATTTAGTTTGTTACACCTACCTACAATTGGCATAGTTAAAGTGACAATTGATTAGTATAGTCAATTATGTACTGCTTGACTTATTAGGCCACTTTTCTTTATTTTTTATCTTATCTATACTTTATTTATATTGTATTGTATGGGGAAGAAGAAGAAAAAAACCAACAATTAATGGTAGAGGGCTCACAAACATCTCAAGGAAAAATCTAATCATCCATAAATATCAAACTAATGCAAGAAAAAGAGATAGTGCATTTACTTACATTCAATGTGGACGTTGTCAGAGGGGTTTTAGTCGAAATGTCGTATCCATTAGGGATCAGAGATATAAGAGAAGAAAAAGAATAGACAAGAGGTACACAAGATAAAGACAAAGCACAATGAAGCGAAGCACTATGTATCAATAGAACCTGAAATTTCTTGTTTGGCACTACTCAAAAGCAATCTCCAAGCATTAGATCTCCTAGAGTCCCCCTTATAGACTAAATATGTACATCAAAACAGTAGCTTCTTCTCTGCTACTCAGATCGCAAATCTGATGGTTCTCTTGGCTCTGAAAGGGAGGTAAAACTTGGGACACCTGCTTAGAAATCCCCCAAATCACTCCTTCTTCTTCTCCCAGTTATTCAGAGTGCTATTTGCTGCCTATAAACTGCAATCACCCTATGTGCGATTCCGCCAATCCTTCTTTTTGCATGAAATCTCTAAAATTGATTGAAAAGCAACTTGTTTTTTTCATGCCACCCTATTCTAGAAGTTTCCATAGATTTTTAGGATACTTACAAAAAATATTATTAAAAATATCAAAAATAGTCTAAAAGTATTCAAAATCCTAGTATTTTTGAACCATCCATACTATGGACATTGACGCTAATGACTAATATGGCATTGACTCTCTAGATCAATAAGGAAGACGAATGACATTACACTCTGGAGTTTTCCACATTGTGTCCGCATAATGGCACGACATCCACCCCCTCTGAATCGGCATATCCTCCAGTATGTGCCAAAGTCCATGTTGTCACTTGATTTTGAATCCTCCACATTCTCTACAACCATATCCTTTGCTTCTTCATCTTCCACCTTTTCCTAGCTAGCCCCTATATCATGGCCACTATTTTCTTCCAATTCTTGCAACTCATAGGCAATAGATTCCCGCCTCTTGAATAATTTCTTTTCCCTGCTATTGAAAGTTTTATGGCTATCCCATCTAGCTCATTCAATGCATAATAGCATTATCAAACACATGTCTTACCACATAGGGTCCAAACCATCTTTTGGAGACTTTACGCATGGCACTGTGCTAGTGGTTGTCTAAAATTCTATCATAAACCAATACCCAATCCCTATCTGGTATGATTCTTGGCCTCAATCTATGTATTTTGTTAAACTATTTTTTGTTTTGTATCCTTACTGTGCTTAACTTTGTAATTACTACCTCTATGTCTTCTAACATTCTTTCTAAGTGTCTAATGCATTAGGTTCAACAACTCCTCTTGATTCAAATCCTCTTCCCAAGCTAGCACACTCCATGTTACTATCATCTCTTCTATCGGCATGATAGATTTTTTACTATACATCAATTTAGTAGGTATATATCCTGTAAAAGCGCTAAGGAGAGCAATCTGTCCACTCTTTTACCTTCTCTCCACATGCTTTTGCGAATGCCTTCCTAATAGGTGGATGACCTCTTTCACTTTTGCCATTTCCTTCAAGGTTATAAGCTGCAGTTAAAGCAAGCTTTATCCCCAATCCTAGAAAGAAATAATGAGCTTCATGTGCATCCAGTTCACCCCTATCTGTTGTAATTTTTTCCACATAGCCATATCGACAAAAGATCTCTTCTAAGATAAAATTACACACTGCATTTGTTGTCTTATTACGTAGAGCTCTTCCATCCACTTGATTAGTCAAGTCTTCACAGGCAAGTACAAGATATCTCATTTGTCAAAGACATGTAGGCATCAATAATAAATCCACTACCAACCTAAAATGAAGAGACAAAGGATATATGGGTTGCAATCCATCCCGATGTCTAACAGATGAATACATTTGACATGTCGTACATGTTTCCACAAAGTGAGTAACATCCTTATACATACCGTGCCACCAATATCTTTCTTTGATCTTTGCAAAAGTACCCCAAGCACCTCTATGGCCAACCCATAATCTTTCATGAAATTCTTACATAACATTTACTTGTGAAGCTCTGTCACCCAAAACTCACAATGGCGTACCCTATTTCTTTTTAGCATATTTCGACAAGTATTCATCTTTTAAGAAAAACCCATAGGTTTTCCTCTTGATCTTCTTAAACTCCTCATCGGACTACTCATCTCTCTTTGTTAATGTACTAAGGTATTAACTAATTTTTAGCCACTCTCTTGCATATGCTAGTGTTGTAGCAACTCCTTGCATTGCTAAATAGACTTCTACACAAGATAAATAGACAAATAGATAAATAGAGTCCTTAGTGTATTTGTCTTCCAGAAACACTTCTACACAAGATAAATAACATCTAAAGTCTATTCTCTTTGTTGTCCAAGCTTATGCTAGTGTTGTAGCAACTCCTTGCATTGCTAAATTCACTCTTACAATATCATTTTCATTTGCAAGAAATTCATCTTCTTCCTCCTCGTCCATCATCCGATCTTCATTCTAACAGCATGCGCGAGATAGCTTGTTTGCCCCACTAGGCAATATGTTGAAATTCAGGGTTCAACAATTTGATGTATGCAATCCACCAGAGCATAGGAATGTCTGGGGTTGCACAACTAGTAATCATACGCAATATTGGCAAACAATCGATCTCAAACAATGACTACACGAGCACCTATGAAATACTCCTTATCACATTTAAGGGCTCTCACAATTCCCCATAATTCTCTTTTTACCTATGGATACCTTCTTTGTCATTCAATCAATACTTTAGCACCAAAGCGAATTGCATATCTTTATCCTTATCCTCATCATCTTTTCCAATTGCATATCCAATCTTGATTGGCCTCATATCAATAGTAATGATGATAGGCTTTCCATATGAATAATCAGCCTTTCTCAATGTAGGAGGAGATTTCAAGAGTTGCTTCAATTTCTTCATTGCTATTTTATGCTTCATTTCCCAATGAAATCTGTGACCTTTCCTCAAGAGCTTATATAGAGCATCAACTACATGTGCAAAGTAAGGAATCCATATCAAATAGAACACACATGCACCCAAGAATCTACGCACCTCTAATACATTTGTGCATACATCTTACATTCTATCAATCCCATCTATTTCTACTAGTGATAGTATTTTCCCATAAGGGCCCATAAATATGCCCAACAATCACAACCTCTTCAACTCCCAAGACAACTTTTGTCGTGATAGAGTTAAATGCACCTCTTTTAAATACATCTAAGTCCATTGACAATCCACAATATGGTCTACAATAAATTGTTTGCACTCATGAGCATCCATCTCTTCATTCTTTTCATCCACTATACGCCCTTTGATTGGAACATCATCCAAGAAGGGCAATGTCAATTGTGATATGAAATCCATGAGTACCCTATTCATAGCATTTGCCATATGTGTCATTGACTTTGTTGCACCCTGTGGAAAGTACACATCCGTAATAAACCCAATGGAGTATTCATGGTTGTGATATCCATGCTCTCAACTACAATCTGAAATTGATCATACCCCAAGTAAAGATCACCCAAAGACTAGATCGCTCTGCCTGCAAAATCCTCTGAAAATTCATCAACCACAATAGGACCTACACCCACATTTCTTATTGTCACTTTATTCACCGATTGCATGTCTTGAATAAATCTCAAAGCCCCATTCTTTTTTTGCAAAATAAACCAATGATTTAAGTACGGGGCTGAAGAGGCTCCAAGATCTTCATGTGAATCTTTTCATTTAGCAAATCCATTAACTTTGGCAAGTAAGCTTCAGGCACTGGAATAGGCCTCAAGTTCCTTAATACATGTGGCATAGTAAATATTACCATAGGAGAGACAACATTCAGATCCACACAACCTATTTCAGTTGGCTAAAATGCAAATTATTTTCCATGCCTAGCCAAGGTATGCATAAAACAATCTCTTTTAGCAAGCAAAAGAAACCCTTCTACACTAACTTTTTCAATTGTAAACTAATGACCTATATCTTGAGGATCCCGTAAGGTTTTCTGCCTTTACACTTTTTCATATAGACCCTCACTTTTTGGTGGAAGCGGAAAAGCAGCTGGTTTCACCCTTTCAGCTCAACTGGTGCTTGACTCCATTATAATCCTTCCTATTGAGCAAACAATTCTATAATATCATACATGTCTAAAGAACATACTGACATACTCTATTTTCAGCCTCATTTTTTGCACGTATAGTTGCTGAGATTTCAGCCATAGCATCATTCATATTTAGCCCATAAAAGATACTTGAAATGCCTTCATTTTGAGCTAACAACCCCAATGCTCTTAGTTCCTTGGTAGCCCATTTCATAGATATGTGTTTAACCTTGCACATCGCTTTCACATGCTTAAACCAACATGAATTGTTTGTTGTACATTGAGAATAATCTATAGTAAATACATACTTCATTCAATCAAGAGGTGAGTACATCCTTTGAATAGCACTACTCTAGCCTTGCATTATGTCAATGCTTGATGAAAATCTAGGTCATTGAATTCCCCTACATTTGGAGGCAAAGGAGACTCTCAAAGTGTATCCCGATTCCTAGGATGATTAACAGAAACGGTAAGAAATTGGATTGCTTTCCTCCCATCCTTGCTTCTAACTCTTGCATAAGCAGAACCGACATCAAGCACATTTGTTTTTATATGCACTCTTGTAATATAGGGTTGTCTCAAAATCACTACATATGAGGAACTATCTTGTACAAGAAGCATTGCTCTTCTTGTACATCACCAATCATCAGTTTTACGTTGGGATATGCAGCATATAGCTCCCTTGAAGAGTTATTTACAACCCTCATATGTCAACCATGATCAATGTCCATAGGCCAAGTACCACTCTCCTATTCTCACTACCGTTTCAGTGGTAGACCTGGCTGAGTGATTTCTTGTGTAATGACTTCAAGAAATAAATCCAAGAGTCTCTTCCCCATATTATTGCATCTTCCTTACTCCACCATGCATATTGCTACAAGACAATGCATTTTTAACCACCTTCTTCTCTTTTCCACATGTTTTCCCCACATGTTGTCCAACTAGTGATTAGTAGCATCCTACATAGATAAACCATGCCTTACATCATGCTTATATTGCCTTACATCAGCTACAATACCCAACAAACCAGTTTCCTCTTCAAATTGCACCTATCTTGTATGTGTGCTTCCATTATTAATAGTGGATGAAAAATGCAAGCAATCAAATCTCTCCAAAGTCCAATGAAGATGGTGGACCAACCTTTGATATAGAAATTCATTTGCTAAATGGATTGGTGGAGAAAAGCTTTCGATTTGGACATAGGAAGATATGTTTGTTTGAGTTTATCTATGATCTTCTTTGTTTTGATGCATGCATAGATGTTCTCTTTTTTTCTACATGTAGAAAAGAGAATAGAAAAATATTTCATGTTATCTAGAGTATTGAATGAAATTGAGATCCGTGTACAATTTGATGATGGAAATGAAAGTAAAGAATGATATATTATGCTTGTTTATTACATTGATTCTTCTTTTATTGTAAATCTTGTTCTTTCTAAGATTTTGGTTTTTTAATGATCAAATTTAAAAAATTTATTTTTTCTTCTTTTTTAATGCTCTTATCTCCAACCCTATATATATGAGTTCTTTGGGCTCTCATTCTCACTTTTCATAGATTTCTTTTTGCCTCCCTCTCACCTAGGCACTCCTACCTTAAATCCCTTCGCATCTAGTATGCGAAAGCATGAACTCCCAACTAAGCAACTTCCTTGAGGGAGCTTCATGGCCTTTTTGGGAAAGAAGAAATTTAGAGGTCGTGAAGATCACTTTCAAATTATCAGCATTTTCATCTCTTACTACAATACAATACTTTGGCATGGGTCTAATCTCAAAGTACCCATCAAATACATGAACACTCACTTGTCATTGGAGGGATCCCATCATCCCAAGATTATTAGATTCCCATTAATCTTTTGAAGTATATCAATGCATATGATGGCTTCAAAAAGCACATCACTAGGTTTGTGTGAAGAACCCAACCTGTGCCTTTTACAAAAGGATTATAGCCAAGAGGCCAAGGCACTTGGGATTGTGCCATTTGGTTAGCATTTCCTCTCCTAGACTACCATATTTGTACTTTAACTAAATGAGCAAGAAAATCCCCCTACTATGCCAATCTCTACGCAGGTAAAATTAGTGGGTTGTTGAAAGATGAAATGGCCCTAAGTTGAGCCACTTACCATAGCACATGAAGCACGGGTTGTGGCCAAGAGCTTGCCCATTGTTGTTGTCCCCCTTAAGGACTCATCTTCAAAGGACACTAGCATTGACGGTGATGGAGAGGGAGCCTTTATGGGATCCTTATAAGAGTGTCCCAAGATCACTCCAAAGTCCACAAGGAGGTGAATGAGAGTGAGGATGCAAATGCAAAGGTGTCCCACATGGTTGACATTTTTGTCGGTCCCATAAAGTTTGTTCTCCTCCATAGTGTGGAGAAGATGTTTGGTAGGTACTCTCCATGCTTGTGATAGCATGTGACTTACCTCTAGACACCATGCCATACTTGCCGACTCTGGTCTCATCACCCAAGCTTGAAGATATTAAGGGTGCACTTGATACCTTTACGAATGCAATTGACATCATTGATCAAGCTACTACTAGTAGTGGAGAATTCAAGGCCACCTATGTTAGGGTGGATTCCATGAGATGCTCAACACCACCTACACCCAAGGTGTCAACCCTCCAGTAATTGATAAAACAAAATCTAGGTTGGACCTAGAGAAGGAGACAAAGCTCAAGGATGATGAAGCCCAAGAGGTAAATTTAATAGCTCATGTATGTCTTTATTTAGTTTAAGTGTATTTATCTAATGAATTTTCCTATGGTTCTAGATTGTGCTAGATATTGATGAGTTCACTTGTAGATAGGGGGACTTTTGCAAAAGATGTTGCCTTAGCTCAATATATAGGGTGCATCTCTCCTCATTGTATTACTATGATGCATGATGACTTCACTTGTGCTAATCATCCCTAGCTTACCATCATCAAAGTGCTTTCAAAGGTAATGTATGTCTCTAGCACAACTGCAAATGTAAACAAGATCATCCTTTGGAGAAGGACATGGTAAAACACATGTTTGGAACATGCTTATGTGGGAGGATGGTTAGCTTGATTGCATTGAATGCATTTGATGCTCCAAAACTAAAGATGGTGGTTGGTGTGGTGGAGAAGTGGCTACTCCAGCTAAGAGACATCACAAACAAGTGGCTGAAGCCATCAAAAAGTTACCTCTTTGGAGTAATTTATGTATTATAAAACTTATTACCTTGTATTTCCTATAGTTATATACTGGTGCCTTGCTATGAAGCTAATCATCGTTAAAACAAGCTATGGATTAACACATTTTCATTTTCATATGACTTGTGTCGAAAACATAATATCATGTTCTTGTTCCAATTCAATCATGTGCATGTCTTAAATTGTGTAACATTTTTAGCTACATCATAGTTGTGGATATCTAATTGATGATCAAATTTAGTCCAAGCCATGCAAGCCATAGAAATTTATTATCAAACTTATTTTTTAGCACTACGTTTATGTCGAAAATATTGAATAAAGGTATAGGGAGATTGTCAAGATGTCCCACATGCTAGATAAAAAACCTTGCCACAATGTCTAAATTGGCTAGAACGCACATCAAAAAGCACAAATAGAGCTACGGGCAAAAAACCCCACCATACCACATGCCAATTCATGTGCCACGGCAATGTTTTTGGTCCAACACACATGGAACCCCCCGAAAACCCCTTGATAGCTCTATTTGAGCTTTTTAACATGAATATAGTGCTCCAATCAAGAAAGTAAAAATATTTATTTGTATGCACCTTTGCAACAATTATGATGGGAGCAGTATGACAAGCACTAAGTACATTCAATCAGCATAAGTGAAAACATGCATTACTAAAAACACATTAACATATGGAAAATAATATATACAATAAGAAAGAATTACATTTCATTGAAGCAAAAACAAATGGCTCCACAAATGGATTACAAGTTGGGTTCATCACAAAAAATTTACAACTACAAGGACTCTAGTCCCATTCCTCTCGAATCCTCCTAGCTAATTGCATCTCTCTATGTGCCTAAGGATCACATACTTTGCATGTATCATGTGTAGGTATGTAAGCCTCTACTTCCTCTTATAAGGCCTCTAGCACTACACCTTGCATTTTCTTATCATCTCTATAGCTCCATAAAATTTTCTTTACAGTTTGTGCAAATAGTGCTTTGTGTATTAGAAGGTCTATGCTCTTCTGATGTTTCCTTATCTCTCAAGTACCTTTAGGTTGTAGTTCCTCCTCCTCCTCCTTCATTTCCCTAATACTCATGCTATCATAGGTCTTCTTTCACATCCTTGGGAATGGAGTGGCCTCAGTGTAGCTAATAGGACTAGTTGTTATTGAGGAAGTCATTGTTGTGGTGTGAGAAGTCATCTTAGCTCTTTCACAAGAGTAGAGTCTTCACTCCTAAGGATTCCCTCCATAATACCTTTGCACAGCCATGGTGTGGTTATTCATCTCCTTCTTCCTAATAGGTATGCTAATCTTCATACTCCTCATCTCCACTCTCATTGTGTCTTTTATGTTTTATCCTTAGTGAAGGTGTCATCTTCATCATCCTCCCATGGCCTTTTTTCCTTCTACTTTTTGGGCATAGTTTTCCCTATGCATGAACTAGCCCAAAGGCTAAGGATAAGCCTTCATGGCAAGAGAATTTTGGAAATTCTTATTTGTGCTATGGTGGGCACTCTTAGTTTTACCAAAGAAGTGGATTGCATTACATGGTTTTCTTTGTACAAGCCATTCATGTGGAGAAAGAAAGTTTAGAGGCCTACAGTTGAACAAGAGTGAAGTATAAGAATGAACATTTCCCTTTCTATTGGGATGGGGGGGGGGGGGGGGGGGGGGGGGCGGGCGGGGTGTGCTAGGCCAAGAGAGGGAAAAGGATAATAATGCATGGGGTGTAGGAACAAGGCCATCTAGAACCATCACCTTATCTTCTACTATGCCATGTGGCATGCTATTTCCAAAATTATCAGTGATCCACCATCTTTCACTGTTGCGAGCTCCTATTTCATTTCTAATATATTTTTCTATAGTAATTGAGCTTGCATTTTCTAATGTGATTGAATGATCAAATATATATCTATAGAACTAGTTGAAGATTTCAAGAAGGTAGCTAGTTTTCAAATGACCTCCCCTATGGCAAGTATTCTCAAAATAGAGTCTATGAGCATGATATGTGAATTTTCCATTCCTTCTGTGCTTCACATTTCCCATACTTGTCCAAATAGTATGATTCGTGGGCGTACAATATATGGTACAAAAATATGGGCTAAAAATATTATATTTAGAACACCAAATTATACTCACAAAATAAAGTACAATAAGAGAAGTCAGTTTAGTACCAGGTAATGGGCGATGTTCATTTCTCTCCATGCATTAACATATATTTTGTGAGATCATCAACTACTTGATGGAATTATGATCCAATTGAAGGATTTGTTGAGGGTTTCAACATGATGGAGACAAGCTTACCAAAGAAATAACAAACTTAGAGCATTCCTAATGTTGGGAATTCTTTCTAAGTCTATACTACATTGACATAGATCTTTCCAAAGCTTCTACTTCAATATTGGTGACTTTCGGATCATGTTATTTAGGAATCTTTTGACCTTTGTCCCACTTATAGATATCTCTTGGGCAATGTCACGAGTTAGTCATAATGCCTTTTGGTCTTTTTGGATCTCAACATTGCCTCCATCAATGCCTATGGAGTTCAATAACTCAATTTTCTCCATAACTGCTTGGTGTCTCGAAGGAGGTTTCATTGTGTACATATAATTGATGTACAACTTTAAGAGCTTTTCAAACATGCACATGAGGCACTATAAAGTACAAAAGTGAATGTTGTTTATGTCAATAGGGAATATGGATTTCTAATTCTTTTCCAAGTGTGACGTATTAGACAATGACTTTCTATTACATGCTAGTGCGCTATAATTCCAAGTGACATGTTTCAAGGACTTACGAACAATTGCTTGTTTTCATGCAATATGGACATAGTAGTGATACCATTGCCTTAGTGTCACATTTCACATACAATTGAGTACTTTGAGATCACCTCCCAAGTGTTAGTTGACATTAAATTATTTTATGCCTTTCACACAAACCTTATCACCATTTGTTTGCTTAGAAATTATATTGGAATAAAGGATTCACCAAAAAATTCAGGATAAGATGTTCTGCGACTTCTTAGCCACCTCAACTACTAAAATCTACCAAATTTCCTTTTCTAACTACACACTAAATGGAGAAACAATTGTTTCATCTTTAGTGTAGGCCATTGCAAAAATCATAATCATAAGGCCTACTCTTTCTAACTTGAGTCTCTTTATAGTTTGGCATTTATCCATCTACACAAAGTCTAAAGTTGAACCATTTTTCCAACTTCACAAAATGAACTCCTAAGTTGTCAAATAAACATACTAAATCATAAGTGGATTACAATATAAATGCACTAGATTGTGTTATTAACATTATATCACAAGTCATTCCCTTCTATGCATTGCACCTTGTAAAAACGAGCCATTGTGCATTGCAACTTAATTAGATCAACAAAGATATTGTTGAGATCATAAAAATCAAAGGAAATGATTTTTTCAAGCTTGCTTCCTTCTAGTTCCATTTGCTCCATGATAAAATATTATTGTCCAATTGACTCTCCAATTGATACATTTCATGTTTGTCTCTTACGAGCTAGTACATTTATTATCATGTTGTGTATGGCATTGTAACCTTATCAACTAACTCCAACTACATTACATGTGATTTGAACTTCTTCCACACTGATAAGCTATCAAGAACATCCTTAAGAACCTCATTCAAAGAAACAAGGTGGAGGGCTTGATGTCGAGGGTCTCTCAAGATTACATTAGATGCTTACATTTTAAGAATGTCTTTAGAAGCTCCAAATGTTGGCCCTCACCTTGGCCTCCAACATCATCAAAAATTTTTCCTTTAAAAAAAGGACACATTATTAAGGAATGTAGTTATTTCTAAATTGAATTTTACTCAACAAGAGATCATGAACCTTAATGCTTATACTCATCTTTTTCATAGTCCACCATTAATGGATAATGACAACATTGGTAGTAGTAGACATTTTCTTTCCTTATAACCCATGGGAGTTTATTTGTACCTTTGCAAATTTACTTTTGCAATGTTATTGTCCTTCTTCATTTGCTTCAAGTGTCATTTCAATTAAGTATTCTCCTCCTCCAAGGTTGAGGTTTGTTGCATGTCCTCTTCGGTCTCTTTTTTCTTATCTTTAATTGCTTTAATTATTCTTTGAGTTTCTCCACTTTGTTTTCTTAATCTTGAAGGGAAATTTGCAACACATTTTGATGCCAGGAGGCATATTCCACGGTGGATTCCGTGAGGTTTTACGGTGGATTCCGTAAACTTAGATAACCGGGGCTCATACGCAAAGAGGATTCTTTGTGCGAGAAGTTGATGGGGACGCCTGTCCTTTTCGGGCGTTTCATTAATTTAGTATGTACATGGGTGATTCCATAGCGGGTGATTCCGCAAAATGCATATTAAATTAATAAACGTTTATGAGTTTAGAGTGCGCACTCGTAATAAATTAAGGTTAGGATTTATTTCTAACCAGTTGATTTATTTATGTAGCTGAAGACTGCTAGGTATTCACTTTTGTTGGTTTAATTGTATTATTTTACTAACGATTGTGAATGCTTCAGTTGATGTGTAGAGATAGCAGCAGTGGCGGAGGAAAGCATTGGAGTCTAGCGGATTTTCGACTCTTGGACTAGATTTTGATAGGCGCCACGCCTATATTTTGTTATGTCTATTGAGACATCGATTATTTATTATTATTTTGTATGCGCTTATGCGCCTGGATATGTTATTTCTATTTGGACATTGAGATTGGGCGTGCCAAACACTATGGGCACCGTCCATTAGCTTTATTTTCCTATTTTTGGTAGAAAGCAAACTCAAAAGCTAAAAAGCTTGTCATATTTTTGTAATTGGGCTATTATTGAGCATGAAGATTAAAAATATACATAAAATACATGCTTTGTGAAGCGCTCACACAAGGCATGGGGGAGATTGAACCCAATTTGTCTCTTGCCTCTTGTCGTGCATGCTTTTACATGGGTTTTTGTGCAAAAAGCTAGAGTACTTTGTTCTTGGGGACCTTCCGGGATTCACCACGTGAGCTATCTACGTCCGATCTGCGCATCAGTGGTATCAGAGCGGAGCAGAGATCAAGAGCTTCCAATCGCTACCAATCTCGGGCAAAGGAGGAGCTCCAGGAACAAATGGCTTCTACAGTCAATCTCGTCGCGAACCGTCGATACAGGCAGACTTCTGGCGATCAAGAACCCTTGTTTCCACTGTCAGATCGCGAAGGACCAGGCTCTGCAGGCGGAGGACCACTCATCCATCTCCTTTATCAAATAGTGGATAAACAGAGAAAAGAGTAATTCTCATATCTTTCATTAAGCTTCAAAGCTTAAAGTTATAAGTTAATAAGCTTAGTTACAAGCTTAAGAAAGCTTCAACCAACAATTCGTCAATCGGCGGCAAGAGGATGTGTCTGGCGGCGTCAGTCTCGGCGTCAACATATCGACGTCCTAAATCCAAAAAATCATAAGCTTTACTTATTAAAGCTACTAAGCTTATACCATTAAGCTTTCTGCAAGTCAGTTAAGGCAAACAAGTCTGTAAACTCCAGGTCCTGCGCATCAGAAGTCAAGTTCAGCAAGTCAATTGGAATCAAGTTCTGCAAGTCGGTCTAAGTCCAGCAAGTCAACAACTCTGCAAGTCTGCTAAGTCTGCAACTCTGCAAGTCAGACTAAATCAGAACTGACTAGTGCTTAAAACTCATAGAAGACTTGTTCGTATGCAAAAACTCTGAACTGGAAAGTTGTTCGCAGCAAGCTGTTCTACCTATCTACAAGTTCGTTGAAGTACTTTCAGCAAACGGAGACAGAAATATTGTAGAATTTCTGAAAATTGAAGAAGAAATATCCAAGAATACATAGCCTTGTAATCCCAAATTTGAGCTACGCTCATCCCGCTAACTGATTTTGAGTGAGAAAGGTTTGTTGAGTTTTACAGGATGACTACCCCACATATGGATGATCCTATGACTGAAGACGACCTACCCGAGCTTACCATGGAACAAAAGCTGGATCTTATCATGTTACAATTGGAAGAAGAGTGAAGAGCTAGGCAAGCCTTGCAAGCGCAATTGACAAAGCTACAAGGAGCGTCCACTGACAAAGAAGAACCTCAAGCTGAAGATTTGATTCGTCGTACCATCAACGCCACTCTTGAGGCACAAACCATTCGCAAGGAATCCAAGATAAGTAAACGAAGTTTTAAGTTTCGCACTTTCAATGGCATAAGAGAAGGAAAGACTGTTTTATCATTCATTAGCCAGTTTGATGACTATTTCCATGAGGAAACTTATCCTGAAAAAGATAAAATCAAGTGTGTAACTAATCATCTGATAGACAGAGCATTACTTTGGTGGACTGTAGTTCACAAGAGCATAGAATGTCCTACTACATGGGAAGATTTCAAGAAGAAGTTCATGCAAAATTTCCTTCCACCGCAATTTCATGAGAAGGCTATCAAACAATGGGATTTACTTCAACAGCGCGATCGTGAGCCTATTCCACAGTATACAGAGCGTTTTTGGAATGCACTCCTACAGCTACGCATGCTTGAAGACATACCAGAGACGACACATAAGCGGAAGTATATGTCTGGACTTCTTCGACATTACTACGCTGAAGTGAATATGTTCAAGCCTGCTACCCTTGAAGACACCATCTCCTTAGCCCACGACACTGAAGATAAGTTACGCGGAAGAGATCGACGACCACATCCATTCCAAGCAAACGGTAATTATGGATCTAAACAATTCAATTCCAATTTCAGAAGGTTTAATCCAGGTCGTTTTTCATCACCATCTTTCCGTAAGAATTGGCCTAAACCACGTGCATTACCATCCACTGTCAATCCAAATCCTAAGCCTATTCCACAAGCAAATCCAAATATACCCAGACTCCCAGCCATTGCAAATAATGTGACCAAAGCCAAGCCCATCGTATGCTACAAGTGTCACCAGCCAGGGCATCTCGCAGCAAATTGTCATTCAAAGAAGCCATCAGCACATATCAACTACCTTGGAGCTATGGACGAAGACGAGCATGAGGATATGCCGGATTTCACTGAAGAAGAAGATGATCCTACTACTACTTCCGACACTCTACTAGATATGCCTACTTTACATTCATTGTTAACTATGAAATGTATGGTGCATGGAAAAGAAAGAACTATATTGCATGATGACTGTAGTATCCATGACTTTATTTCAGCAAAATTGGTAAAGGAATTGAAATTGCATATTGTACCTACGCACTATCACATAAAAGCTGCATTTTTAGGCACTAGGTACAATGGCACACAAGAAGTTCAAGATTTAGAAATTCAAATTGGTCCATACATTGAAAGAAGAAATTTCTTAGTTGTCCCATTACAGTCAAGCGACATTATTCTAGGAATGCCATGGAGACACCAACATAATCCCAATATAGATTATTCCACACACACAATGAATATAAATTTTCAAGGAAAATCTATTACATTATTTGGTATGTATGCATCTCATATTTTTCCACTGCTTTCGCATACTCAAGCAAAACGTGCGCTACGCAAGAATACTAAATCATATCTCATTTGGGTGAATGAATTGCATGCAAAGGAAAATCATATGCACCCTAGGCATAAGGAATTTCTCGCATATTTTAAGGACTGTTTTGCAGAAGACCTACCACCAGGTTTACCTCCATCACGTCCAGAAGACCATAAAATTGATCTAATACCTGGTACACAACCACCTTACAAAGCCCCATATAGGCACAATCAAATAGAGCAAAAAGAAATCGAGAGTCAAGTTGAAGAATTACTAAATAGAAGCTTAATTCGACCTAGCAGTTCTCCATTCGGTGCACCTGTGCTCTTAGTCAAGAAAAAGAATAATACTTACCGGATGTGTATTGACTACCGAGCATTAAACAAGATCACTGTAAAGAATAGGTATCCTATACCTAGAGTTGACGACCTTATGGACAAACTGCAAGGATCTTCTATATTTAGTAAAATTGACCTTAAGTCTGGATATCATCAGGTGAGGCTAGATAGATCCGACATATTTAAGACTGCATTCAGAACACAGTTTTGCCATTACGAATTCTTAGTCATGCCATTCGGATTAACTAATGCACCTGCCACTTTCAGTAGAATGATGAACCGTATTTTTCTAAAATATCAATATTGTGTGATTGTTTTCTTTGATGATATTTTAGTATTCAGTCAAAGTGAAAAAGAGCATTATGAGCATTTATCATTAGTTTTTCAATTACTGAAAGAAAATCAATTGTTTGCAAATCCTGACAAGAGTGAATTCTTTAAGACAGAAATAGAATATCTAGGTCATATTGTATCAAAAGAAGGAATAAAAGTTGATCCTAAGAAAATTGATGCAATATTGCATTGGCCTGTTCCTAAAAATGTACATGAATTACGCTCATTCCTTGGTCTTGCTAGTTTCTATAGGAAGTTTGTACGTAATTTCTCATTACTTGCTTTACCATTGACCAAACTTCTTAAGAAAGGCATTGTCTATCAATGGACTAAAAATCAGCAGAAATCATTTGACTTACTTAAACATGCATTAACTAATGCCCCTGTTCTACAATTGCCTGACTTTAATAGACCATTCTTTCTAGTTGTGACCGATGCTAGCGGATCAGGAATAGGAGCCGTGCTAATGCAAGACAACCATCTAATAGCATATTCTTGTTCTAAGCTAAAACCCTCTGAGCTTAAATATTCCACTTATGACAAGGAACTCTTAGCAGTTGTCCAAGCATTAAAACAATGGAAGCATTATTTAATGGGTTCAGAATTCATGATAAAGACCGACCAGCAAAGCATTAGACATCTACTTAGCCAACCCCAAATTTCTGACCGTCATATCAAATGGGCTTCCTTCATTCAAAGTTTCCATCCTATCATTCAATACCAACCTGGAAAAGAAAATGTAGTTGCTGATGCATTGAGTAGAAGACCTGCAATTCATAACATTTCTATCATATCTTTTGATTCTTTGATTGCTATGAAAGACACATATCACCAGGATATTACTTTTCATTCTGATTGGCAAAAATTAGTTCAAAATAATTTCATTCCTGTTGATTCATTGTCATATAATGATGGATTCATGTTCTTTGAAAAGAGACTGTGTGTTACTATTCCATTCCGATCTTTTGTTTTGAATGAAATTCATTGTCCCCCATATCAAGGTCATAGAGGTATCATATCTACATTACGCATGTTAACTGAAGATTTTTATTGGCCACATATGGATACAGATGTATCTAATTTCGTTTCTGAATGTTTGATTTGTCAAAGAATAAAGAGACATCATGGTAAACAGTATGGATTATTAATGCCTTTATCTATTCCATCTAAACCTTGGGAACATATTTCTATGGATTTCATTACTGGTTTACCAAATACTAAATCTAACCATGACATGATTTGGACAATTGTAGATAGATTTAGTAAGCAAGCATATTTCATTGCATGTAAGAAAACTTTAACAGCATCACAAGCAGCACAGTTATTTTTTAAAACTGTTTTTACTAACCATGAATTGCTGAAAGTGATTATTTCAGATAGAGATTCTAGATTTTGTAATAATTTTTGGATTACACTGTTTGCAAATCTAGGCACAAAGATTGATTTCTCATCTGTATTTCATCCAGAAACAAATGGACAAACAGAAGCCACAAATAGCACCATTCTAGATCTTTTACGTGCATACACTATCTCTAAACCTCAGACATGGGATACTCATTTACATTTATTACAGTTTGCATATAACAATACACCGCACACATCTACAAAGAAAGCACCTTTTGAAGTTATTTATGGATATAGATTATCTACACCTGTTGCATCTTTGTCTAATAGAATACAGAGCGCTGATGATATTGCTACTATGCATAATACTATTTTTGATGAAGTAAAGGATATGATTGCTAAAGCCCAACAATCATATACCAAACAAGCCAACAAAAAAAGACAAGCCATGAATTTCAAAGTTGATGATTATGTTTGGCTTAGAATAGAAAAGCGTAGACTGCAAAGTGTAGATAGACATCCAGTTGTCAAATTAGCTCCTAGATTTTACGGACCATTTAGAATCATTCATAAGATTAATGACAATGCTTTCAAGTTAGAACTGCCATCTCATTGGAAAATTCATAATACATTTCATATTAGTTTATTGAGACCATTTAGAGGCCAATTACCTATCCACCCTGTCTATGAAAACCCACCTTTACTAGAAGAAGAGACTGAAATACTTAAACCAGAAGCCATCATAGACACTGACTACATGACCACTAGAGCTGGCCGAAGGTATTCTAGATATTTAGTGAAATTTAAGAACCATCCTGTAGAGGAAGCACAATGGATGCACGCTAGAGACTTAAATGCTTTCCCCACTCTGTTAGCTCCACATTGAGCTAATAGCAATTGAGGTCAATTGCTATCCCACCCCGGGGGTATGATGCCAGGAGGCATATTCCACGGTGGATTCCGTGAGGTTTTACAGTGGATTCCGTAAACTTAGATAACCGGGGCTCATACGCAAAGAGGATTCTTTGTGCGAGAAGTTGATGGGGACGCCTGTCCTTTTCGGGCGTTTCATTAATTTAGTGTGTACATGGGTGATTCCATAGCGGGTGATTCCGCAAAATGCATATTAAATTAATAAACGTTTATGAGTTTAGAGTGCGCACTCGTAATAAATTAAGGTTAGGATTTATTTCTAACCAGTTGATTTATTTATGTAGCTGAAGACTGCTAGGTATTCACTTTTTTTGGTTTAATTGTATTATTTTACTAACGATTGTGAATGCTTTAGTTGATGTGTAGAGATAACAGCAGTGGCGGAGGAAAGCATTGGAGTCTAGCGGATTTTCGACTCTTGGACTAGATTTTGATAGGCGCCACGCCTATATTTTGTTATGTCTATTGAGACATCGATTATTTATTATTATTTTGTATGCGCTTATGCGCCTGGATATGTTATTTCTATTTGGACATTGAGATTGGGCGTCCAGACACTATGGGCACCATCCATTAGCTTTATTTTCCTATTTTTGGTAGAAAGCAAACTCAAAAGCTAAAAAGCTTGTCATATTTTTGTAATTGGGCTATTATTGAGCATGAAGATTGAAAATATACATAAAATACATGCTTTGTGAAGCGCTCACACAAGGCATGGGGGAGATTGAACCCAATTTGTCTCTTGCCTCTTGTCGTGCATGCTTTTACATGGGTTTTTGTGCAAAAAGGTAGAGTACTTTGTTCTTGGGGACCTTCCGGGATTCACCACGTGAGCTATCTGCGTCCGATCTGCGCACCACATTTAGAGGATCCTAGGATTGTAACAAATACTAGTGAGTGTTATAGAATATTTAATGATAATATTGGTGCAATTTAAGATTACCACCTAAGCATTTGCAATAAACTAGTAGACCTTATTTACCATCCCCAAAAAAAGTGAGCAACAAAGCAGTGGAATTAAAAGTTGGATTTAGCTTAGTGTTAGGGTCATTGGGATACAAGGAACATCTACCCAAAGATTTATATTTTCCTTTCCCTCCGAATGATATTGTGAAGTGGTGGTTACATCTAGGCCATGCTTGTTATAAGGGATCTTTATAAGGGCATACTCTTCATCCACTTGAATATGCAAATCTACTTTCCTCTTACGATTAGTTATGTCCCTGAGCGATTCCATTAGGAAATGCAAGATAGGTGAGAAAATGGAGTAGAGTAAGTTTATCACAATGATAATGATTTAGAAGGATTAGAGAGCCAAAAAATGCATTAAAAATGCTCACTAGAAGATATGAGCCATATATCAACCTTTGAAGTGATGAAATTATTAATTTAAAAAAAATTCCCATCATCATTAAAATCATCGATGTATATGTCTCTACAAAATCATCACTATTTGCACCACTATGTATGCTATTTGTACTATTTGCCAACACAAATAGCAATGCATATTATTGTGATGCAAACAATGACACATACAGATTCTTTGCAATACTAATAGCAACACATACATGTTTTTTGCGATTCTAATAGTGATAGTTACAAAGGGGGGAAAATCGGGTAAGCCTTGTCACCCTTTCAACCACATGTTGACAAACGTTTCATGAATCATTTATAGGTTTGAGTATACAACTATTGTCCAAACACATACATCATAACAAAAATATTCTTTGATTTAATTTCCAAACAAGTAAAGCATCAATTAACGATATCTCATAAAACTACATGGATTGATAGGGAGTAGAATCCAAAAATAGATAGATGTATCAATAAATATTGCAAAATGCGAGTCCACATAAAAGATTAGCAATATATCAAAGGAGAGCTACATAGAAAGAGCATGCATGGACAATTGGGCCAAAGAAGAAAGAAATGCATGCTCCATGAATCAAAGCGATTGCTAAAAGTCTTCCCAATCTTAGAGCTCGTCGCGATGCAATGAAGTGTCAACAAACTCTACAATATAAAACAACCAATGATTATCCTATATAGCATAATGTATCATAAAATAACTAGAAATTGAAACCAAGAGAAAGACATGACTTACCAGACTGTTGCACATGCAATTTACTTATAAGAGAAGTCAGATTGTGCTTCTTTATATATTGCGTCTCCAAATTATCCCATGGGATCATGATTTGTGACCAAGTGCTCTAAGAAAAAAAAGTAGCATTGTAAGAAATGAGATTATTGGTACAAGTATTCTACCGAATAAGAAAGTGAATATAACCAAAAGAAAACTTACGAAATATTTCAAATAATTTTAGTGTCCACCCACTGCTCCCAAGATGATGCATGGCCCCTGCCTCCAACCGTATTGTCATTGCCTCACAATGTTATTACCATCATCCTAGAGAGTTTGCAACCTCCTCCCTAGGTCTATGTCAATCCTCTATCTCCAAAAATTTTGGCTTTTAGGAGAGCCACTCTTGACTACCTTGCATGCATCCAATCGTCTATGCAACATATGTACACACATATAGTCCATCATCCATCTAGTGGTGAATCGATCAATTGTTGTAGATACCGAGAACTCCTCATGCAAGGATGTGATCAAATAGTCCTTGGATCCCTATGGTATGCTTTTCGAATGCTAGAATATTGTGCTTAAATAACTACTAGCACAATTCTCTCTCATTCATGCTATCACACTCCTCCCCTCAACATTCATGTTCATAGCACTAGTTTTCTCATCCACTAAGCAGTCATACCATGTTGGGGTGGGTACCACCTGGAAATTGAGCGAGGCCTAGAGTCAAGGGAGTAGATGTCCCTATGTGTATAGCAAATCCTAGAGGTGATAAGCATTCACTTGATTGACAAGATAGAGACATTGTATCGATGTCTCCACAGCATCCACATGAGCCACCCTCACTTGAACTAGTGTAGGAGCGAGAAGTAGCAACCAGCCTCACATGTCAAAACATCTATATCTCCACAACATCTCCAATAAATATCCCTATAAAAAGGAGAAGATGAAGTATGTGGCTCTCCAATCGAGCAAGCCATCCATGAGCCCCCCTCTGTTTGACTAGCCAAAAGCATCAACTCTCCTTGCTCAAGATTTATGCATCTTAGCGTGCCAAGGTAGAACGCTCCAAGAATTCTGAGATGATGATCAAAACAATTGTTGGTCTGCCATACCTCTAAAATGTGCCATTTGATCTAGATACATTCATGTGCAAATCTCCTGCAACTCCTCATCTCTGAACTCATCCTACTTTGTGGATCATCTATAATGACCTACATAGACAAATTAAAGATGTTACCACAATAAATATAAGTGTGAAGGTGAAGCATATAGTATATAGATTTCAAGAAGGATATTAGTTTAAAAATATTTAATAAAATACTGATAAAAGTGAATAGTCAAAAATTTTGATAAGCAAACAAAATATGATTGGTGCTATGACTCCATGACAAGCTCTTGGCATAGGTTGGCATACATTGGAAGGCCTATGCACAGGTCCCTATAGAAAGAGGAGTCTATTCCATTCTCAAAGTATTCTTGTACTCCAAACTCTTCACCTACATTAGCTCTGGTTGTCTCATCTACATGCTGCAAGCCATCCTCCTCCACCCCCTACAATAGCAACTCCTGTACTAGCATACTCTTGTCTAGCAATGCTAGAAACATTGGCTTTCATCCTCGGGGGGTTCACTATATATATTATCTATATAACATGCGTTCATATCTATTTATAAATATCCTAAACTGTGAATTTTTCTTCAATAAAACACAACCTTTTTCTATTTAATTTGTAAGTAACCTCTTTATATGACACCCTTCTATATGTAAAAAATGTATAAAAATGGTTTTTTAAAAACCCCTTATTTTGAACTCACGTTATATATACATATATTCATGAGTGACCACCCCAAGCTTTCATCATACACTCCAACACTCCAAGGCATCGATGGCACAACATATCACGAGTGAGATTATCGCAAGTTTGGGTAGAAGATTATATGTTTAATAATATGTCATGATAGCTTGCCACAAGGAAGAAGGTTATCATGGGTTTGGATAGACGATTTCATGTTTACACTTGTCGAGTAAGATAAATGTGTCACATAGATCATTCTATCTTTTCTCAGAGTCTATCTCCAAGAACCTAGAGGGTCCTTGCTGAAAAGTTTCCCTTGTTCCTTCCAATACTACTTACCATTGTACATCAAATGTGATAATAGAGAAGCTATGATAATCTACTAAAAGAACACTTTTTTGGTTACCAAAATACACTATCTCATTTGCTATAATGTTCAAATCCATATTGCATCATCAACTTTCTGGCTCAAATTTTGCCACCATGATCCCACAATTGGCTATAGAGTGTATTTTCTCAATGCACTTAACTCAAAAATACCGTCCATGTGACTCCATCACGCTATAGATTTTGTACTATACATTGAAATGTCTAGGTTAACTACTCCTTACAATTACAAAATACAACAATAAGTACAACATGTGATTACCTATGGGCTGCATCCCCTCAAAAACCCCCACTCCTACCTAGAGACTTCCCACTAGCATGAACTACATTGATATTTTGATCTCGTCATATCTCACATTCTCTTCTATTCTACTCATATCTATCATGTCACTTCTCCATAGATGCGCGGTGCAGTATACAAAAACGATTCACTTTCTCCTCGATTGTGTCATCTATTCTCCTCTTTATTGCATTTGCCACCACTACATCTCCTCTTAGTCGATCATCATCATTCAGTGTCCTTAGCATCTTGTTATCTATATCCACCATCAATAGCCCCTCCAGAATATACATCGATTCCTACAACAATAGCAACCTTCAGCCATGCTACTCTTGGGATAGGCCTATTGTTGCACAAAGCCTTTCAAGGTTTTCATGAAGTGCTCCAAGAAAAATATCCATCTAGCATGGATAGGTCATGCAATCTTCACTTCATCCATGAGATATACTAAGAGGTAAGTCTCTATTGTGAGCACACTCATAGGTAAGTTCTTATCAAAGAGACAGAACATCTCCATTACTCCTTGCCTTACAGACTCAATGGATGTTGTCTTGATCTTCTTCTGTGAGATACTTTGCGCTAAATTCGATAACTAATAAATCACCAAACATATCTTCGATGTGGGACACCTTATGATTACAATCGATAGTATGAATTTCTAGAAATTCAATGCATTAAAATCTACTGATCAACACAATGTAATGACATACTCGATGGTCTTACTACTAAGGTCAGATCAAAACTGGTATATCTTATGCCAATCATGGGATTTTAGTCGTATCAGTTGGTCATCTTTAGAAAATGCAAACCTGAGAACAAACATCATACTCATCGGTATGTAGATAGATTTGATCATTTTCTTCACCATGTGCTCCTTTTTACTAGATATAGGTGTTGAGAGAGAGAGAGAGAGTACGAGAGAGATACACAAGACATGCTCCCAAAGAATGATTCATATTGATGTAGAGTTAGTATATATAGGTGAGACCCAAGTCAAGTGAGAGATGATATATATAGTTGTAACATCCCCACTCAAACAAAGGTCTCTGGCTGCGAGTGAAAAAACCCTTGGGGAGAACAAGGGAAAAACCGGAGCCCCTACACATACCTACGATACAAAAATGATTTACTATAAAGTTTTCTTGAATATAATGATACATGCCTCAATCAGTGAGACAAGAACTTGGAACAATACCAAGTTCATGTCTTAATGAGCTAAAGCGAGCTTCACTAAGAGCTTTTGTGAAGATATCTGCAACCATTTGATCACTGGGACAATGCTCCACCATAATGGAACCTTTCTTGACTTCATGTCGAACATAATGATAATGAATAGCAATATGCTTTGATTTACTATGTTGTATATAGTTTTTGGTAAGACTAATAGCACTTTGGTTATCGCATCGAAGAGGTGTACTAGATGATGAAGGATGTCCCAAATCTGCAAGTAGTTGTCGAAGCCAAACTAGCTTGCGAGCTACTAATGATGCAGCAACATATTCGGCTTCAGTTGTAGAAACCACAACACATCGTTGTTTCTAGCTGGACCAAGAAACCAAACATCCATTCACAAAGAAACAATTTCCACTTGTAGATCACATGGATAAGTGTGAACTTGCCCAATCAGCGTCTGTATATCCAATAAGGTCAAGAGAAGTTGAAGAAGATAAAGAAGAATCCTCTCGACGATGATAAATAAGACCAAATTCCTTAGTACCCTTGAGGTACTTAAGAATACGTTTTGCAGCACTCCAATGAATAGTGGAAGGGGAAGAAAGATACTGTCCCAAAAAGTTAGCTGCAAATAAAATATTTGGTCTTGTGTTTAAACCAATAAATTGAAGACAACCAACAAGATTAGCAAAAGGTTGATGAATGGCTGATTCTTCATTGCATGTTGTAGATGTACCCTTGGTAGAGCTTGAAAGAATGGGAGTGTTAGCAGAGTGCACATTTGTCAACCCAAACTTCTTAACAATATCATTAATAAATTTTATTTGGCGAAGAAGAAGAATGCCTTGTTGTCGGTGTCGTTGAACTTGAATACCCAAACAAGAATGTATCTCACCAAGATCCACTATTTCAAATGTAGTCGATAAAAGCTTCTTCATAGCATCCAAGAAAGCATTATTATTTGACACAAGAATAGTATCATCAACATATAGAGCAAGAATAATAAAATATTTGTCCTCCCTTTTGATGTAAAGATTTGGGTCAGCAAAACATGCAACAAAACCTTTAGATGTGAGGAACTGATCAATCTTAATATACCAAGCACGAGAGGCTTGCTTCAATCCATATAATGCACGATGAAGCTGACATACAAGATGCTCCTTTCCTGCAATCATAAAACCTTCAGGTTGCTCCATATAGATTTCTTCTTCAAGATCTCCATTGAGAAAAGCCGTTTTAACATCCATTTGGTGAATTTCTAGATCAAATAGTGTTGCAAAAGCCAAAATCATACGAACAGTTGTGGAGCGCACAACGGGAGAAAATGTTTCTTGATAATCTACTCCTGCAATCTGTGAGTAACCTTTTGCAACAAGTCGTGCTTTGAACTTATCAAACGAGCCATCAGCTTTGGTCTTGGTTTTATAAACCCATTTACATTTGATAGGAACACGATTTGGGGGGAGTTCAGTAAGAATCCATGTACCTTTGGAGATTAAAGAATCGTACTCAGCTTGCATAGCTTCTTGCCATTGATCCCTTTGAGATGAATTGATAGCTTCCATATATGATATTGGATCCTCTTGGACAGACATAGCATCATCAAAGACATCATATTCAATAGAATAGAATCCATGCTCTATCTCAATAGGAAGATCAACATAGATCTCCAAATTTTCATCAATATTCTTTGGAGGTGAAGGAGCTTTATGATCATCAGAATTAGTAGAATCACAAAGCAAGTAAGGAAATGCACTAAGCAAAGATTGTGTATCATCTGAAACATCTGATGACCATGTGCACCCATAGTCTTCTCATCAAATATAGCATCACGACTAATGATAACCTTTTGAGAAGAAGAATCATAAAATTTATAACCTTTAGAATGATCTAAATAACCAAGAAAAATAACCTTCAAACCTGGAGGATCCAACTTATCTCGAGTGTCCTTGGGCACATGAATATAAGCAATGCAGCCAAATGTGCGAAAGTGAGAGACTAAAGGTGTCTTCCCTGTCCAAATTGTTATAGGAATTTTACCAGCAGGTGCAGTAGTTGGAAGATGATTTTGAATAAAAACAGCTGTTAGAAGTGCTTCAGTCCAAAACTTTCGAGACAAACCAGAGTGTATAAGCATGCAACGTATAGCATTAAGAATCGTGTGATTTTTGCGCTCAGCAACACCATTTTGCTGAGGAGAATAAGGAACTGTAAACTCATGATGAATACCTTGATCCTTACAGAAGTCATCAAAATAAATTGGATACATATTCACCGCCGTTATCACTGCGAAGCGTCTTTATAGAGAATCCAGTTTGAAGCTCCACACTTATCTTGTATTGTTTAAATATAAATAAAGCCTCAGACTTATGTCGAAGAAGATAGACATGTGTGTACCGTGAGAAATCATCAATGAAAGTTATAAAATATCGATATTGAGACTTTGAGGCAGGAAAAGGACTGCAAATATCGGTATGAACCAAATCCAAGAGAGCACAGGAATGTGATAAAGTAGAAGTGTGGAAAGGCGAACGATGGTATTTTCCAAGTGCACAGTACTCACATATTCCCATACGTGGATGAGATTTAAGATCCATACCTTGCACAAGACCATGAGGATGAAGATCAAGAATTTTGGCAAAATCGGAGTGTGAAAATCGTTGATGCCATAATTTGCAATCTGCATCTCCAGGGGCAGTAACAACATTTGCAACTGTATCATTCAATGATAGCTCAAATAGATTACCATGTCGAGGAGCCACTGCTATAGTATGCCCGTCTTTCTCTATACGACATTGATTATGATCAAAGCCAACAAACAAACCAAGATCAACTAGACGAGCAACAGAAAGAAGATTTATTTGCAAATCTGGAACATGAAGAACTCCTCTTAATATTCTAGTGGATGAAACAGTCCCCAGATATAAATCACCCACTCCTTTGACTTGACAAGTCGTATCATCCGCAAGGTAAACAAACTTCTTGACAGGAAGAGAATGATAATTGTGAAGCCACTGCGATTGGTATGCCATGTTTCCAGTGGCACCTGAATCAACGATGAATAGAGAACCATCATGAACATGAAGTACCTTTTCTGGAGAGATATCATAATGGATGAAATTGAGCTCCTGATGAGTATGATCATCATCAGTTGTAGTTTATTGAACAATATAAGCTCGAGAACGTTCTTCATCATATCTGCGTTTATAACAACGACGAGATGGATGATCTGTATGTGCACAATAATCACAAGGAGGAAAACTTTTGGACGAGCGAGGTTGCTTTGTAGTAACTCCATGCTCCTCATCGTATTGACGTGCCCAGCAATCAGAAGCCACATGACCTTTCTTATCACAATAAGAACAATGTTTGTTAGGATAAGCAAGACGAGAAGATTTACTACCTGGATTAGGACGTCCACCCTGCTGAAAACGTGAAGCAGGACACTTGCGAGCAACAAAAGCAGCATCAAAATCCCTTTGTTCCCGAGTGACCAAAACAGCATCAGATTTTTTCAAATGATGCTCATGACGTTGAGAATATTCAATAAGAGATATACATGCTTTGTCAAAGTGGATATCATCCTTGTTAGACAAAATAGTGATGATATTGTCATATAAAGGATCTTTGATGGTATGAAGAAGTTGAGTAACAATTTGATTTTTAGCAACAGGAGCGCCGACAGCACCAAGCTGATTGATAATGTCTTTAAAAGCCTCGATATGAGAGTGCATAGAGGTACCAACCTTATATTGAAGACTCTTCAAACAAGTTTGGAGATATAAAATTTCGGTGACCGATTTCTTCTCAAACGTTGAGATAAGATACTCCCAAATAGCATGAGAGGTTTCCAGATGAAAGACATCCAACATAAGTGAGTCAGAAAGTGCAGACAATATATAACGACGAGCCGCTTTGTCACGACAAATCCAATCAGTATGATCAATTTTCCATTGTTCAAATAATGGACCATCAGTAATCACAGAATTGTTATTCATCACATCAATAGGTTGAACTGGGCAAGACAGGTCGCCTAAAACAATATCAAATAACTTGTCACCTGCAAGAATTAGCATCATCTTTGCTTTCAACCCAGGAAAGCCTTGTCCTTGGAAGAAGGGAACCGAACGTTGGCCAGACGGATATCCGTTAACAATTACACAATTGGCCATGCTTGTATGTCGAGAAAAAACAAATAAGATGAGATCGCAGAATCTGCAAACCATGATCAAGACGAGCGTAGTTGAGACGCATGACAATCAAAATAGGGATATGCACGTAAGAACGACGAAAAGTATTGAGTGACTAAAAAGAAAGCCTGAAATAGAGAGGCGTAACGTGCAAGACGAGATGACGCATATAAGAAAAGTGCTATTTCGGTCGAGCAAAAAACATGAACGATAATAAAACATCACTAAAAATAGCAAGATGTTTGCTGCTCGTAATCAACATCATTAACGAAGATGAGCGATTAATAAACTGTAATTGGGGATTAACGAACTGTAATTAGAAATACAGTTTTAAATAAAGAATCGCAGATTTGAGTAGAATTGTTGTCTTGAATCCTGAACTGTCATAACTTTTGATTCAGAACTCCGATTAACTAATACTTATAATTTGAACAAGTTCATGTATCAAATCATCACTTGTACAAAGAATTCAATCAAGTATAAACAATGAAACAACTTATCTTCCTTGTTGTTGCTACGCATCCATAGCTCTGATACCATGTTGAGAGAGAGAGAGAGTACGAGAGAGATACACAAGATGTTGAGAGAGAGAGAGAGTACGAGAGAGATACACAAGACATGCTCCCAAAGAATGATTCATATTGATGTAGAGTTAGTATATATAGGTGAGACCCAAGTCAAGTGAGAGATGATATATATAGTTGTAACAATAGGACCCAAGGAGCACAAGGTAGTTTCACACAACCATTAGAGCTTGTTTGTGGCCAAATCATCTCTATCTTTTTTACCTTCTTCAAATCCATTCGTGCCCCTAGGATGCCTTTCTTTCCTGTAATGTGGTCCCATAGCAAGCTACCAACATTCTTTAAAATATATATGAGATCCAACAAATGGTTGATTTGTAAATGGGTCTAGTATGGCAACTCGTAGAAAATTGAAAATTGTCACATTCTACTTAGAAGTGACTCTTTTTGGATCATCTCCCACTCATAGCATTTTTGGGCATTCATTCGTATGCAAGGTCATTGAAGGAATCTCACTCTCAAGTCATGGCCCTCGGGCAAGAATACCATGTGCCCCAATAGCCCATCTTCTTCATGGTATACAACCTTTGAGAGTCCACACAATGGACATGCATGGTATAATCCGATGTAACCAATCCTATCACAATATCTATACCTAGTCAATGCAAGCATAAATGAGCCATGTGAGATGCCAATAATAAGAATGGAAGCAAATATACCTAAGCAGTCACCAAATTGTGAAAATTCATGTATGGTCCACATAAGAATGGCTCGTATGCTAACAAACTGTCTCCCAATATGCTTACTCATGTCTTCCATTGTAATCTCCTCCTCCCAGAAAATCTTGAGTTCCTCAACTAATGGATGGAGATAGACGTCAATATTCTTGACTTTGTAGTGCCCAAGAATAAGCAAGATAAGTATTAGGTGTCCTTTCCTTGTAGAAAGCCATGGTAGGATATTGTAGTTCACAAGGACTATTGCCCTCACATTGTAAGAGGTCAAGCGGAGTTGGAATGGATTCACATAATCCATAGCAAGATTGACACAAATATTTCTTGGTTCTCATGCAAGCTTGAGAAGGTGAAGTCAATGTGATCCCATGCTCATGAGTCCACTGATATTTGCTAGATTCCATTTGTGAATTTTGAGGACCTTCTAAGATATGGTTTGTCTCTATAGGTCTTGGTGATACTTGTAAGCATCACACTTTGAACATGTTTCCATGGACTCGTATTCTCCTCAAAAGAGCACACAATCATTGGCATATTTATTATTATTAATGTTTCTAAGGCATATTTGTCAAATTGCAAGCTTTTATAAACATGTTCGTCCACTAAATACAACCTCCCAATGGACATTTCTAAGGCATATTTATTATTATTAATGTTTATTTCAACTAGGATTTGATTACAAAACATAAACAATACACATTTTTACTCATCGTCACCTCAAAGTCCAAACCACTTGATTGATGATTTTTTATTGGAACTGGTTGAAGCATTGCACGTGACCTATAGATAAGCAATGTTTTTGTCAAATTGCAAGCTTGTATTCAGTGGATGAACATGGGACACGTTGATTGGGATATGTCTCTAAATCCCAAATATCACGGCCATCATTGTTGTCAATCTTCTCGATGTTATAATAGACACAATACACTTGTCTCTCTCCCTTTGTACATTTATTTCTCCCTACCCTCTCTCTTTGTTTTTCCCCCTCATCTTGTTCTTTATCTCTCTCTTGCCCCCTCTTTCATTGTTTTTGTTCCTTTTTTTCTTCTTTTTTTCTTTTTTCACTTTTGTTTATATTCCTTTCTCTCTCTTGCCCCCTCTTTCATTGTTTTTGTTCCTTTTTTTCTTCTTTTTTTTCTTTTTTCACTTTTGTTTATATTCCTTTCTCTCTCCTCCCTCTCTTTTCTCGTTTCTCTCTCCCTCTCTATATTTTCTATTTCCTCCCTCTCCCTCCCTTCACAGCTTTGTTTCCCTATCTCTTTGTTTCTCTCCCCTCACTCTATTTTTCTCTCTCCCTCCCTCTCTTTATCTCTCTTTCCCTCTCTTTCCTCACATATTTATTTGTCTCTTCCTCCCCCTCTATCTTTGTTTCTCTCCTCTCTCCCCTTTCTCTTTTTTTCTTTTTGTTTCTCTCCCTCCATCCCTCTTTTTTTAAATTTTTCTCTCTCCCCTCTACACTTCTATTTCTATCCCTCCATCTCTTTGTTTCATATTTTTCATTTTTTCTTCTATCCCATGTACAATAGGCAAAAATGGATCTTGACCTTCTAGCCCTATATTTCACTTTAATTGGACATTTTACCTTTTTACAACACCCTATTTCAAGTTACCAATCATGCAATATTAATTTCTCATAGAGTTTGTGCAATTTTGACATATTTTCATGTGAAAACACCCATTACTTTTAGAACTAGGTTTTTTACTTATAAATCTATTCATCCCTTTGAACCATTTACTTTTCCTTTTTATAGCTTATTGTTTTGACTTACAAAATTTTCATTATTAGTTATTGTGCATTCTTCTTAAGAATTTCAATATTTTCCATGCAAATGTGCCCCTTTGATACTAGAACCGAGTCTTAATGTGATAGCCGTATTTGTTTATTTGAATTTTTAATTTTAAAAAACTATATTGCAATTTAAGTTATGGAACTCCCGGAATTAATTTCCATACATGGTTGCATAACATTCTCGGTTTTACAAGCTTGTTTGGGAGGGGAACACCCTTGTTATAAAAAAGAAAACATGGCAACAACTCTTTTTCTAAATCCTAAATTTAAAATTTAATTTTAAAAAAATCAAAAACAAAAAAAAAATCCACCACTCCTGACCTCATTGACCCACTATTTCTGTCTCCATTAGGACCAAAAACATTTCAATGTTTACTCATGTCACGTTCTTGGCAATAGCATTATAATTTGTTTTTAATTCAACATTCTATCTTGTATATGTGCTTTCATTATTAATAGTGGATGAAAAATGTAGGCAACCAAATCTCTCCAGTGGCCAATGAAGATGGTGGTCCAACCTTTTATATTGAAATTCATATGCTAACTGGATTGGTGGAGAAAAGCTTTCAATTTGGACATAGGAAGATATGTTTGTTTGAGTTTATCTATGATATTATTTGTTTTGATGCATGCATAAAAGTTCTATTTTTTTTTTTACATGTGGAAAAGAGAATAGAAAAATATTTCGTGTTATCTATAGCATTGAATGAAATTGAGATCCATGTACAATTTGATGATGGAAATGAAAGTGAAGAATGATATATTATGCTTATTTGTTACATTGTTTCTTCTTTTATTGTAAATCTTGTTCATTTTAAGATTTTGGTTTTTTAATGATCATATTTTAAAATTCTATGTTTTCTACTTTTTTAATGTTCTTATCTCAAACCCTATATATATGAGTTCTTTGGGCTCTCATTCTCATTTTTCATAGATTTCTTTTTGCCTCCCTCTCACCTAGGCACTCCTAACTTGAATCCCTTCCCATCTAGTATGCGAAAGCATGGACTCCCAACTAAGCAACTTCCTTGAGGCAACTTCATGACCTTTTTGGGGATAACAAAATTAGGTTGTAAAGATCACTTTCAAATTATTAACATTTCCATCTCTTACTACAACACAATACTTTGGCATGGGTCTAATCTCAAAGGGCCTATTGAATACATGAACACTCACTTGTCATTAGAGGGATCCCATCATCCCAAGATGATTGGACTCCCATTAATCTTTTGAAGTATATCAATGCATATGATGGCTTCAAAAAGCACATCACTAGGTTTGTGTGAAGAACCCAACCCATGCCTTCTACAAAAGGATTACAGCCAAGAGGCCAAGGAACTTGGGATTGTGCCATTTGGTTAGCATTTCCTCTCCTAGATTGCCATATTTGCACTTTTACTAAATGAGCAAGACAATCTCCCTACTATGCCAATCTCCAAGTGGGTAAAATCAGTGGGTTGTTGAAAGATGAAATGGCCCTTAGCTGAGCCACTTACCATAGCACATGAGTCATAGGTTGTGGCCGAAGAGATTTCCCATTGTTGTTTCCCCCCTCAAGGACTCATCTTCAAAGGCCACTAGCATTAATGGTGATGGAGAGGGAGCCTCTATGGGATTCACCCTTGTAAGAGTGTCCCAAGTTCACTCCAAAGTCCACAAGGAGGTGGATGAGAGCAAGGATGCAAATGCAAAGGTATCCCACATGGCCAAAATTTTTGTCGGTCCCACAAAGTTTGTTTTCCTCCACAATTTGGATAAGATGTTTGGTAGGTACTCTCCATGCTTGTGAGAGCATGTGACTTACCTCTAGACACCATGCCATACTTATTGACTCTCTAGTCTCATCACCCAAGCTTGAAGAGATCAAGGGTGCACTTGATACCCTTATGGATGCAATTGACATCATTGAGCAAGATACTATTAGTAGTGGAGAATTCAAGGCCACCTATGCTAGGGTGGATGCCCTGAGATGCCCAACACCACTTACACCCAAGGTGTCAACCCTCTAGCAATTGATGAAACAAAATCTAGGTTGGACCTAACGAAGGAGACCAAGGTCAAGGATGATGAATCTGAAGATGTAAATTTAATAGCTCATATTTGTCTTTATTTAGTTTAAGTGTATTTATCTAATGAATTTTTGTTATGGTTCTAGATTGTGCTGAATATTGATGAGTTCACTACTAGACAGGGGGTCAAGGGGCTTCTCTAAAATATGGTGCCTTAGCTAAACATATAGGGTGCATCTCGCCTCATCCTATTACTATGATGCATGGCGACTTTACTTGTGCTACTCATCCCTAGCTTACCATTGTCAAAGTGCTTTCAAAGTTAATGTATGTCTCTAGCACCACTTCAAATGTAAATGATACTAGGAGGCATATTCCACGGTGGATTCCATGAGTTTTTGCAATGGATTTTGTAAAACTAGATGCATATTCCACATTGGATTTCGTGAAGTTTTTCGGTGGATATGCCACGTAGAAGGACCGCATTATGTTCTGAGTCAAAACGGCACAGTTTTCGGTCAATGTGTCATTCGTACCATTGTGCATGCAGCACGTGATGCAATCCCAGCAACCACCTTGGGGCTTTGATAGCCCCCCTAGTGGGCTATCCTCATATACAAGGGTTCCTGGAAATTTGCTCTACAGAGAGAGATCTCTGGCAAACCCTAACTATGTACCCTATGGTATCCATAGCCAGTTTGCTCTAAACTTGGCATTTTTCACCTTTTTCATTCTGAGCTTTATTAAACAGTGATTCTAATCACTAAAGCATCTTCTTTGAAGCTTATTTGAAATCTAAAAGCTCTTGGGCATGCTCGATGGTGGACATCACTATTTTGGAAGCCGACTGCCAACATGCTTTCATTCAAGCATTTCACTAAGCTTGACATTAGTGTTTCTAAACACTAATCATAAATCATCTGATCATTTGCTTGCTGGGTATTTACTAAATCTAGTGAGTGTTATTTTGTCAACTGCCTCTTCTTATATTGTTGTAAGGTTATGTGTACAATTATAAACACATAGACCATCATACACTAGATTTGTATTGCATATATTGAGTGACTTTGGTTCAAGTACACTAGTCAATGCAATGAGTGTCATTGTACTCTCCTCGGAATCATCAGCAACAAGCATTTAGATCATAGACCAACCTTGTCCAACACAAGCTTCATCTACTAAGCCATATCACAAGGAGGAGCCTGAAGTCCAATCTAGTTTTACCTCATTAAAACCTAAAAAGACTATTAAACCTCGGAAGAAGATTGCACATAAGAAAGGACCACCACAGTCACACCTTGAAATATTACATTTGTATGATTTTTAGCCTATAATTGAGGATGGCAAACCATGGCTTTTGCCATGGGGGAGGTTGGGCCTAATCGTGCATTTTTCTCTTGTCTATCTCAATATATTGAGTTATTCAAATCCTCTTATGTATTATAATGTTGTTTGTATTTAATAGTTGAGATGTTTGATTTTTTACATTTTCCATGTGTTCTGCTTCATAACAGTAACCAAGATCATCCTCTGGAGAAGGACATGGTAAAACACGTGTTTGGCACATGCTTATGTGGGAGGATGGCTAACTTGATTGCATTGAATACATTTGATGCACCAAAACTAAATATGGTGGTTGGTGTGGTGAAGAAGTGGCTACTCGAGCTAAGAGACACCACAAACAACTGGCTGAAACCATAAAAAATTTACCTCTTTGGAGTAATTGATGTATTATAAAACTTATTACCTTGTATTTCCTATACTTATATCCTAGAGCCTTGCTCTGAAGCTAATCATTGTTAAAACAAGCTATAGATTAATACATTTTCATTTTCATATGACTTATGTTGAAAACATAATATCATATTCTTGTTCCAATTCAATCATGTGCATGTCTTAAATTATGTAATGTTTTTAGCCACATCATGGTTGTGGATATCTAGGCCTATGATAAAATTTAGTCCAAGGCATGCAATCCATAGAAATTTATTATCATACCTATTGTTTAGCACTACATTTATGTCGAAAAGCTTGAATAAAGCTATAGGGGGATTGTCAAGGTCTCCCACGTGCTAGATAAAATCCCTTGCCACGGTGTCTAAACTAGCTAGAAAGCACATCAAAAAGCTCAAATAGAACTATGGGAAAAAAACCCCACCATAGCATATGCCAATTCATGTGCCATGGCAATGTTTTTGGTCCAATACACATGGGACCCCTCGACAACCCCTGGACAGCTCTATTTGAGCTATTTCACATGAATATAGTGCTCCAATCAGTAAAAATATTTATTTGTATGCAACCTTGCAACAAATATCATTGGAGTAGTATGACAAGCACTAAGTACATTTAGCAAGCATAAGTGAAAACACACATTACTAAAAACACATTAACATATGGAAAAGAATATATACAATAAGAAAGAATTAAATTTCATTGAATTAAAAACAAATGGCTCCGCAAATGGATTACAAGCTAGGTTCATCACAAAAAATTTACAACTACAATGACTCTAGTCCCATTCCCCTCTAATCCTCCTAGATAATTGCATCTCTCTATGCGCCTAAGGATCACATACTTTGCATCTATCATGCATAGGTATGTATCGTCAAACAAGCTTACTATGTAAGCCTCTACAACCACTTATAAGGCCTCTAGCACTGCACCTTGCATTTTCTTATCATCTCTATAGCTCCATAAAATTTCCTTTACAGTTTGTGCAAATAGTGCTTTGTGTATTATAATGTTTGTGCTCTTCTAATATTTCCTTATCTCTCAAGTGCCTTTAGGTTGTAGTTCCTCTTCCTCCTCCTTCATTGCCCTAGTACTCGTGCTATCATAGGTCTTCTTTGGAATCATTGGGAAGGTAGTGGCCTTAATGTAGCTAATAGGACTAGTTGCTATTGATGGAGTCATTGTTGTGGTGTGAGAAGTCATCTTAGCTCTTTCACAAGAGTAGGGTCTTCACTCCTAAGGATTCCCTCCATAAGACCTTTGTAGAGCCATGGTGTGGTTATTCATCTCGTTTCTCCTAATAGGTGTGCTAACCCTCATATTCCTCATCTCCACTCTCATTTTGTCTTGTATGTTTTTATTGAGTATTGAAATGACTTGTTTTTTGGCTGATTTTTGTTGTTTTTGAGAGCTAAATGGTTGATTTTATGAGATGATTGATTGATTTGAAAGTGGTTTGAGAGTGTGTTGGATGATAATGATTGAGTTCTGGAAGTTCATGATGTTTGTTGGTGATTCTGTGATGTTCTGATAGGTTCTGATTGGTTCTGTATACCTTCTGTTTTGTTCTGTTTTGCTCTATTTTGTTCTGATTGTCTTCTGTAAGGAGGGATGGAGTATTGATTGATGAAGATTGAGATCTTGTGAAAGTTTATTGAATGGTTTGTGAGAGTTTGGAATGGTTTGAGAAGGAGTTATGAGGTTTTGGTAACCTTCTGTAGGTCTTCTGTAGAGCCTCTGTTTCTGTTCTGTTCTGTTCTATTCTGTACTGTAGCTGTTCTGGTACTGTTCTGTAGACTGTTCTGTATGTTTCTGTATGTGTTCTGATGGATGAGAGTGTAGCTTGGGGAAGTTTTCTAACCTTGGAAAGAGGTGAATACAAGTGCAAAAGAGCTGAAAGAAGTGGAAGAAGTAGCTGCTGAAGACTCAAGTGAAGACTAGAGTGAAGTGACAGTAGTGAGCTATGAAAGGACACTGTAGTGGCTCTGGTGACTCTTCATATCAGACATACCTCTTGGGAGGGGTATCCACGACCTAAGAGGGATTATTGAGAGAAAATTTTGAGAGATTGTAGTAAGGATATGATGTATTATTGATGGAGTGAGAGAGAGAGAGTCAGAGATAGCCAATTCTACTCAAACAGAGTGATTGTATATGAGAGATTGAGAGAGAAGACTATGAAGATATTGAAGATGAATACTATGTGATGTATTTTCATTTAAAGATGGTGTATTCCTTTGCTTTCTTTGTTCTGTAGATGGATTTTGTGAAGATATTGAAGAACATGGTTGATTCTATTAAAATCCGTGGGAGATCTACATAATGTTGTATGAAGATTTGTTGTGCCTGGTGTTCTTTTCTTCATTGTGATCATATGAAACATGATAAACAAGTTTGTTGATGTTACAAGATAGATTTTCTTGCAATATAATTCCCTTTTCCTTGGTGTTCCTCTTGGGGCTCCATGTTTTTGGTGCGCAGCCGGGGAAGCTTGCCATCAACAAGCACCAGAAGAGGCTGAAAATGAAAGAAATGGCATTGCCAAGAAGAGAATAATTCAATGGATGTTTGTAAAGTTCCTTCTTCCACTAAAGAGTTGGAATTTCTCATAATCAAAGCCACTTTCCATAAGAAGTTCATCCCACAATGGCGGAAACACATCACCATCATGATGCATGCTCTATGTGGTGGACAGTTTCCTCTTCCTATTGAAGCAGCAGAAACTTGCATCTTGGTGGCAAACTGTTTGGGAACAAACTGAAGAGCAGAAACAGAGAGAATGACCATCCATGGAAGATTTTGCATTCATTGAGAAGTTTCCAGACAACATCAAGTGAGAGATTGTGAAGAGGCTTCAGGAGTCTTGGTCTGTAGAGGTTCACAGGGACAAGAAGGAAAAGAGTTGGAATTTGTTCGTGGACGCTCAACAGAAAGATACATGGGATGCTTGGTGTACTGATAATCTTCTATTTGTTCAATTAGCAACCCACTGGAAGTTGGTAGACAGAGTGTTTTTTACAACATACACTGTTGAAACCATCAGAAGCTGGCATTACTATGATGATGGCACCATCACAATGCTCAGACGTATGCATTTTGACACCTTCAGAACCGAATACCTTCCTCTGTGCAATGGCATGAGAGCAGAATTCAGGGACGTTGAAAAGAAAGAAGTAGAAGAAATGTTGGCAAGAGAATCCTCCAGAGACTGAAGCCTTCTGTTAACCCTCTGTGGAGCACTAACAACCTAGTGGAGCCAACCCCCTGATGAATGACGCAATAAAGAGGCAAGCGTTAGAACGAGTCCAAAGGTACGTGAGAAGAGAGAAAGCAAAAATCAAGGCTGAGAACGAGCTAGCAGCAGAAGCCGCCTTTGACGCCCTTGCGGAACTCTTTACAGAAGTCCCAATGGCACATCAAGCCCTTCCTCCTCCTGCTGCTGGAGGTCCACTTCCAAGCCAGATCCGTCCTGGAAATATTGATGACAGACCAGCGAATGTAGTCCCATTGCCAGTTTTTAAGGGAGAGTACAATGAAGACCCCGATCTTCATGTAGCAAAGTTTATGGTGGCGTGTGTGGCTAACAACGCCAGAACCCCTGAGCATTGGTTAGCAATATTCCCTGCCACTTTCAAGGGCGCGGCGTTTCAGTGGTATGAGAGACAAGCAGCAGGAACTTTTGGCACATGGGACGACCTGAAGTTGGCCTTCCTCACTAAATTCAGGCGTGAAGGTTTTGAAGAGCGAATGCGAGAGGAATTTATGAACCTAAGTCAGTCCTCTGGAGAAAGAGTGGAAGCCTATGTCTCACGAATGGAATCCATCCTGAAGAGATGGACTAACCATAATCTAGATGATGGCATTTAGAAGGGGGTGTTTCTCAGAGGATTACAACCAGAAGTCCGTAAGTTTGTGGAGCTGCAAAGACCAGCCACACTGCAAGCTGCAACAGAAGGTGCAAGACTGTACGATGAAGTGGAAGCTAGACTAGCGATGAATACAGGAAGAGGAGTCCTACCTCCTCTGATGCCAGGAATGATGTATCCACCAAATGCAGTTCCAGGGACTGTTCCCTATCCCTACCAACAGATGCCCCCGGTATCACAGTACAGTGCACCAAATCCACAGTGGCCACAATCCATGCCTCAAATGATGGTTCAGCCACAACAACAATGGTCCCAACCAATTTCCTCTATGCCAAATCAGTAGCAACAGTGGAATCCTACCAAACTGGAGCCAACAGCCAACAGTTCAAACAGGAGCTTTGAATCAGAACCAGAACAGAGACCCCTCTGTACCAGGCCAGCCCGTTTATGCAGTGATTACCGAGACTCCTCAAAACCCTCCTGCTAGTACGTCCGGAGGAGAAAGCTTGAAGGATTATTTATCAAAATCAGTTGCAAACATCAAAAAGGAGTTGATGGATGTGATTACAGAGCAGCTACAAATGCTGAAAGTGAACACAGCGAGCATATCCAACGTTGCAGGAGCAGGAAGAGATGTGATGCGGTCAAATACTTGGTGTGGTAAGTATCATCAAGTAGGCCATTTAGCCACTGAATGTACACGAAAACCAACTATTCCTGGGGCCTTCTATTCCTATTGTTTGCGGAAGAACCATACAGAGGACATTTGCTCTCTGAAGGAGATGCATGATAGGAGAAGGAAGGAAGAAGACGCAAGATTCAACTTGCTGGAATCCAAAATGACAACACAAGATATTGGACCCAAGCCTAGAGAGTTTGGTCCTCATTTCGGACCCAGAAGATTTCCCTCTCAAAGTTACAGAGGAAGACAGTCTGGCGGTGGTCAGAGATCAAAAGTGGAATGTTACAGATGCGGAGAAAAGGGACACATCTCACCAAATTGTCCAAATCCCAGAAGGTCAGTGGATTACAAGCCCTTATGCAGTTGATGCAAAGGAGAAGGCCACACTGCAAAAGACTGTCCAAGCCCAGCCCCAGTGAAAAACAGTGCTACTGATAGTCCGGCCAAGGCCCAAGATCCTACCTCCAATTTAGTGGAATTGGAAGTTGCTGCCATCACGCGTGCAAAGTAGAAGGAACCACCTATCCAGAAAGAAAATAACCCTCTTGCCAGAACAGTGAAGTTCAATCTTCCACCAGAAGAACAGAACATAACAGAGCCTAACAGTGCCGTACAGAGCACTACAGTGCCATAGAGAGTTACAGAGACAGGACCAGAGGTCCAGGAGACGGAAGAGGAGGAAGTGCCACAAGTGGTAGAAGAAGTCCCTGTAATTTCTCTGTTGGAAGAAAGAGGGAAAATGAAAATGGGTGTTGCCCCATTCCCTAATCGGTTAGAGAAGCCAGTGGATCCTATTAAGGAATACGATCTAGTCAGAGATCTAGATACCTTTAAACCAAACCTTACATTCCGTCAATTATTGATGTTGTCTCCCAGTTGCCGGAAAAGGTTCAAAAGTATACTGACAAGAAGACGTGGTTTAAGGATTGCTCCCTCAATAGCAACAAAGCCCAACAAGGCTCCAGATCCTGTAAAAGAAGTGGATGTGGCTAATGCTTTCCTAGATCCGGGTACTCTAGAGACTGGTGTGTGGATAGAAGGCTGCTTCATCGCAAATGCACTGATTGATGGTGGTTCATCAGTGAACATTATGACGGATGTTACAATGAAGGATCTAGGCTTACAAGGTGTGCAACCAACCCAATGGCTCATCAGACTGGCGGATCAGAGTAGAATCAAGCCTTTGGGCATTCTCCCATATGTGAAGACTACAGTGGCTGGAAAAGATTATTGGCTAACCTATTTGGTGGTGAAGCCAAACTCTTATGGTACATCCTATCCTCTGTTATTGGGCAGACCATGGCTTTTTGAAGCCCGAGCAAGGACGGATTGGTTTAAAGGAACCTTGACCTTGGGTAGAGGACCCAACAAAGTGGTGCTGAAACTGTATGGTTCTCAAAAAGGACATGGATCCACCTCCTTGGAATTATCTTCTGACTCCCCTAATGAGGCTACGGACGGAACGTCAGCAGACGAAGATGCTGTCAAACAGATCCTTCCCAAGAAAACAGTGGCACATTCCTTAACAGTGGATACTGTAAGCCGACTTCCAAAATATGCAAAGCCATTATCAATGGGTGAATACTTCCTGCCTGAACCGGGAATGACTTCTGAAATCACTTCTGATAGTGAGATAGAAGCATGGATGTACTGCTCTCCCTGTTACATGTCCATAGCAGAAACAGAGACAGATACCGGAGAGGAAACAGAGAATCTGTTCTTCTCTTACAGAGCTCCTACAGAAACAGAAACAGAAGCAGAAGCAGAAGTAGAGATAGAGACAGAAACAGAAGAGGATGAATATGATATGGACAAAGAAGGTGATGAAAGTGAGCCAGAAGAATCTATCCCACCTAAAGAGGATACATTTGAGGAAGAAGTTCCAGAAGCATCAGAAGCCGATGAGCTCATGCTATGGGACAGAATGGTGATGGTACCATTTGGTCTGGTAAATGGATCTTCTCATATGAAAAACCTTTATAAGAAATGGATTAAGAAGAACAAGCCATCTGTTAGCAATGGCTCATGCCGTCCTAACCCATCTTTGCCCAAAAAAAAAGATGATGATGATGCACCGTGCCAACAAGCACCAGTCTCACCAACCCAACAGGCGTTAGAGGGTCCCTGTTATGTGACGTTCCTGGATGTATCGTCAGAAGAGGAGTCTTCAAGCCAAGAGGTAATTAATCTTGAAACCAAACCCGAAACAGCTCTAATCCCATTCCAACGTCTTAAAGAGCAACCTAAGTCTCCACCAAAAAAAGAAGTTGGTTCTAGTGGGACATCCGAAGAGGATACCACTCCCTTGAAGGAGGCGAATCTGTATCCAGAAACGGTCCGCGGGACCTTCATCCGTGAAGTAGAAGGTGAAAGGCAGTTAACCTTTGTGGATGCAGAAGGCACTGAACACCACTTGAAGGTGGGTAGCAGCCTCCCAGAAGAGGAGTTGTCAACCTTGTACAACTTGTTGAAAGAAAATTTGGACGTGTTTGCATGGTCCTACAAAGACCTAAAGGGGATTGATCCCACAATATGTCAACATCATATTGACTTGGAGCCTGATGCCAAGCCAGTACGGCAACGACAGAGGTGAATGAACCCGAATTATTCCACATTGGTGAAAGCGGAGCTGCTGAAGCTTCTAGAAGCCGAGTTCATCTATCCAGTGGCAAATAGTGAATGGGTTTCACCCATCGTGGTTGTACCCAAGAAGAATGGCAAATTGCGAATATGTGTGGATTTCCGAAAGCTTAATTCCAAGATAAAGAAGGATCACTTTCCTATCCCTTTCACAGACTAACTGTTAGACACAGTGGCAGGACATGAACTTTATTCCCTTCTAGATGGATTCAGCGGATACAACCAAGTCCAAATAGCAGAAGAAGACCAATCCAAAACAACCTTCACCACAGAATGGGGGACCTACGCTTACCGGGTGATGCCGTTTGGACTCTGCAATGCCCTTGCTACTTTGCAATAAGTCATGATGGCCGCATTTCAAAATCATCTGCACGACTTTATTGAGGTATATTTGGATGACTTCTGTGTCTATAGTTTGATCCGTGAACACTGGGAACACCTGGAACAATGCTTTGACCGATGCCGGGAGTATGGGATTTCCCTCAACCCCGACAAATGCATCTTTGGGGTCTCTTCTGGAGTTCTGTTGGGCCACATTGTCTCTGCACAAGGGATATCAACAGTCCCTGCAAAAATCGAAAAGATTGCAGCTCTGGCAGCACCCACCAACCTCAAACAGTTGAGGGGATTCTTAGGCCATGTGGGTTACTACAGAAGGTTCATAGCCCATTTTGCAACAAAGGCAACCTCCTTGCACAAGCTTCTGAGGAAAGATGCAGAGTTTACTTGGACGGAAGAATGTGACAAAGCCTTCCACACTTTGAAGTAGTGTCTGATAGAGGCACCCATTCTGCAACCTCTTGATTGGACGAAAGAGTTCCATGTACACACTGATGCATCAATTGAAGGCTTAGGTACTGTCCTCTGCCAGAAGGGCTCCTCGAAGTTGGATCAACCGATCTATTACGCAAGCCGAAAAGTCACTGATAGGGAACGGAACTATACATTGACAGAGCTGGAGTGCTTGGCAATGGTGTTTGCCCTAGAGAAGTTCCGCCATTACCTCCTATCCACCCACTTTAAATTTTATGTGGATCATGAGGCCCTGTCCTTCTTGATGAACAAAGCAGATGTGAAAGGACGAATGATGAGATCGCTCCTTTTATTCTAGGAGTTCGACTTTGAGGTAATTACTAAGCCTGGTTGTTCCCATGTTCTGGCTGATCATCTATCGCGTATCCCACAAACAGCAGATGAGGAGCAAGATGATCCAGACCTCCCTGATGCTTCCCTATTCTTGGTAGAAACTGTAACTCCCTGGTATGCAGACATTGCCAATCTGCTGGCAATCCAATAGTACCCTCCTAGTATTTCTAGTCGGGAAAGGAAGAAGCTCATGCTAGAATCAGCCCCCTACACCCTGCTAGGTGGTGCACTGTACAAGAAAGGCAAAGATGAAGTGCTCAGAAGATGTGTTGCAGGAGAAGAGATTGGGATTGTTCTGAAGGCTTGCCATGACGAGCCATGTGGAGGTCACTTTGCAGGAGAAGCTACAGCTAGGAAGGCTCTGCTAGCAGGTTATTGGTGGCCTACCATTCACAAGGATGCCTATGATTACTGTAAAAGATGTGATGCTTGTCAGAGAATGGGGAAACCCACCAAGACAAGTGCCATGCCACTGCAACCTATCCTTCCTTTGAAGCCATTTGAGAAGTGGGGCATTGACTTCGTAGGTCCAATCGACCCTCCCACTAGAAGGAAACAGAACCGATACATCCTCGTATGTACGGATTATGTCACAAAGTGGTGGAAGCTAAAGCCCTAAAGCGGGACGATGGTAACAGCGTGGCCCTATTCATGTACGAGAATATCATCACCCGTTTTGGCAGTCCCTTAGAGCTAGTAAGTGATAGAGGCACGCATTTTCTCAACAAAGTCATGGAAGAATTAACAGAGTTGTATAAGATCCGCCATCGCAAGTCCACTCCCTATTACCCTAGAGCCAACGGCCAAGTCGAAGTCACCAATCGCATCCTCTGCTCGATTCTGACAAGAACAATTGCCGCACATTGTCGTGATTGGGACGATCGACTTACAGAGGCCCTCTGGGCATACAGAACCTCCCATAAAGCAGCAACAGGACAGACACCCTTCCAACTGGTGTATGGAACAAAAGCTGTTTTTCCTGTTGAACTGGAATTACCCTCTTTGAGAGTGGCTATCAAAGAGCGTTTGGGGGACGATGATTCACTGCAACGCTGTCTCCTGCACTTGGAATGTTTGGACGAAATTCGTAGGATGGCTCTACAGTGCATGGAAGCCACGCAAGCTCAACGTAAGGCTTACCATGATAGCTTCATCAAGCACAAGGAGTTCAAAGAAGGTGATTTGGTCCTAGCCTATGATTCACGATTTGGCAAGTTTCCTGGCAAGCTCAAACAGCGATGGATGGGCCCCTATAAGGTACTTGCCGTCAACCCTAATGGTTCTGTCCAAGTGCAGACCGTTGATGCCTCTAATGATCCCTTTCTGATCAATGGATATCGCCTGAAGAAGTACTTCCCTCCTTGGGGATCTTGACAATTACGGACACTTGATCCTTTCCCTCGTTGGCGCGGCACTGTACTTCTTATGATGCTACTTTTGATAGCCGTTCTTCAGTCAGTCCTGATGAAATGGACGCAACCCTTTGTCCCCTCAAAACTCCCTTCCAGCCTTGATCTCTTATCCTCTATTTTCCACCAGCGACAGTGGCGATGTTGGTTCTGACAAATGGTAGTTCTACCATTCCCTTGCTCAATTTAAAAAAAAAAACAAAACAAAACAAAACAATACATATCGGTCATGGGAGAAAAGGACTGAGGTCCCTGTCATGCCGACCTATTCTTCGAGAAAAGGTGGAAACACCCTCGGGAATAGGGGAAAACAAGAAAAAGAAAAAAGAAAAAGAAGAACAAAAAACAAACAAACAAATCTGTTATGAGAGAAAAGGAAGCAATTTCCTGTCATAGCAGGCCTCGTTGCAAGAAAAGGTGGTAAACACCCTTGGGTGAGAAGCTGGCTGTGGAAAAGGTGGTAACACCCAGCAGTCCAGAAAGTGGATTTATTAATTGATATTCCCAGGATCCAATTCCGAAGCTGCCTCCCTTGGTACGCTGTGTCCTGGGACTCTCTGCAAAGTGTCTAACTGTCCTCTAGCAGACGACATGTTCATGTCCAATACAACGTTCGATCTGATGGCTACCTCCCTGGGTACGCCTCTTCATCAACTGATGACGCGATCTTCATCGACAAACAATCGAGTGATGTGAGCTTTCATCCTAACCGGATGGGGAAGTGAGTATGGGTTGCCCTCTGTAACTATCAACAACGAGTGAGATAGAGGGTGGGTCGAGAGACCAGTCTTTTCCCTTCAAATCAAATGAGAGGTGAGAAGTGTGAATGAAGTGTTGCACGCACGGGATGGGCCTCTCAATGCACAAAGCACAATTTGTTTCTGTGCACTACACTATAAGGCTCCCTGGCCTTCCTTCTTGCACCGTATGCCGGCACAAGGCGGGATGCACTGTTGCACCATCAAATGCGCACAAGGCATACAACCTTTGCACAAGTGACCGTGAGGATTACATCAATGGGTTTCAGGACATGGTTGCCCTCCTGTATCTATCAATAGAGAGTGAGACAGAGGGTGGGATGAGTGTGACTGGAGTTTCTTCAATCAATTACCGAGAGGTGAGATTGAGGGACGTTACAACACTTGGAGTCAGGTATGTTCCCGTTTCCCTGTGCACCCACGGGATGGGTCTTTGCTGTCATCACAAGACACATCACCCTCTTCTGTCCAAATTTTTTGTAAGGCTCCCTTGCCTTCCTTCTTGCACTTATGCCAGACGGGTTGGACGCACTAATGCACCATCAACTGTGCACCTTGGCATACTCTTTCTGCACCATTTTCCCCTTGTCAATTCCTCAACCGGGTATGAGATATGGGGTTCCATCATTCTTCCTTGAGTGATATTAGTCATGGGGCGAGTGACTGTTCTTTCATTTCATTTGTGTGACTGCGAGTTGAGTGTAATATCCCTCATCATCGATGGATTTCCTGCGATTCCTTCGACCAGCTACCTCCCTGGGTGCTGCCGCGTGGTACCTGCCATGAAGGACGTGCGCCGAGAAGATGTCTTGGTCCCTCCAGCGCCGACAACCACACTGGACGTGCCATCGACACTCAACCTTGATTCTTGACGAAATGGGCCAAGTTTTTCTAACCCTACACCTTCTGTTTCTTCGTGACGGTCATGTTTTAAGTGTGGGGACGTTAGTGGATGATCCGTGGCGTGGTCCTAGGTCCCTGTTGCTCGGTTAACCCTATCCGTTAAGGTCTTAAGTGTGGGGACGCGTCCCTGCGCGTCTACAGTGCATACCTTTCTGCATATGCCTTAACATGTTCATGCATGTATGCCATGACTTGCTTTTACCCTGCTGGGGTCCCTTCCCACCCACCCGGTTATGTTCCACCCACCCTTGGGGCTGTTCCCTTGCAGTTTTCCTTCATTCCCTGATTTTGAGGTCCTTCCATGTGAATGCACCCTACGTTCACCAAAGTCCAAATCCAACCTTATAGTCATGTTTCTCCCTTTGAGCGGACCATTTTTCCTTTTTGCCTACCCTTGTTCCGGTGCACGGTTTTTGAGTTATTAATTTTCGAAGCATTTTGCGTAATTTAGCCGGTTTTCCATGTGAACGTGCTTTTCTTACTTTGAACGCATGCTCTGACATCATAGCCCTGACCACCACTTTTCCCCTGACATTTTTTCTTTTTATTCCACCTCATTCCGATACACGGTTTGTCCATCATTAATTTTTCGGTTTTTTACGACCTTTTTCGTGCGTATTTTTGATATTTTTCCATGTGAACCTGCCCTGTTTGCATCAGAATTCCAATTTGATTTGACAGCCGTGTCCCCTGTGCCTTTCCCCACCTTTTTCCTTTTTCCTCCACCCTCTTTCGACTTCTGGATTTATTATTATTAATTTTTAAATGTGTTTTCGGGAGTATTTTTGGAGTTTTTTGCATGTGAACCCCTCCTATTTCCACCGGAACTGTGGTTTAATGTGATAACCCTGTGTCCCCCCTTCTTGTGGACATTTTTCCTTCTTACTACATGTTATTCCGATAAACGGTTCGCCCGATATCAATTTTCGATCCCATTTTCGGGTTTGTTTTTTGGGTTTTGCCCATGTGAACGCGTCTTATCTCCGTCGAAATTATGTTTTGATGAGATAGCATTGTCGGGCACATCTTTTTTGCACAGTTTTCCTTTTTTCTGCACCTCATTCCGATGCATGGATTTTTCGATATTAATTTTTAATTGCGTTTTTGGTTCGTTTTTTGTGTTTTTTGCATGTGACCGCCCTTTCCCCCTCTCGAAACCTCCGTCATATATTTTTCTTGTTTTCCCCCTGTCGTCCTGCCCACTTTTTGTTTTTACGCTATTTGGTTTTGACGTCCGGATTGGGAGTTATTAATTTTTCTTTATTTTTACGTGTATTCGCGCGCCTATTTTGCGCGTGAACGCGCCCTTTTTTGATTTTACGTGTCTCCACGCGCCCCGGTCATGTCCGCATGACCCGTCTCGTCATCCGAGCGCCATTTCAATCCCGTCACGGCAAATTTTTTTACCCCGCCCCGCGTACGTGCGCTGGACGGGGGTATGCGCCCCTTGGCCCACCCTCTACCCCCCTTGGCCCTGCCCACCCCCCTTGGGCCCTGCCCGCCCACCCTACCCACCCCTTCCCCCCAACCACCCGACCCTTCCCTCCAACCACCTCCCTCTCCCTGCGTACCCCCCTCCCCTCCTCCTCCTGCATTCCCCCCCTCCTCCTGCTCCTCCTTCCCCTTCTTCTTCTCCTTCTTTGCCCCTCTCCTTTCCTCCACCTCCCACCCTCCCCTTCTTCCTCCTTCCCGCCTGCCTGCCGCCCTCCCTCCTTCTCCTTCTTCCCTCCCACGCTTCTCTCCTTCCCACGCCTTCCCCCCGCTGGCGCCTTTCCAGCCGGCTCCCCTCCGCCAGCCGTCTTCCCTCCGCCAGCCGTCTCGCCTCTGCCCCGGCAGCCTCCGTCGTCGCCGCCTCCGTCGCAGGCCGCCCCGTCAGACCGCTCGCCCGCCCCACCAGGCGGTCGCCCCGGCAGCCTCCGTCGTCGCCGCCTCCGTCCTCGGCCGCCTCCGTCGCAAGCCGCCCCGTCAGACCGCTCGCCCGCCCCGCCAGGCGGTCGCCCCGGCCGCCTCCGTCGCCGCCGCCTCCGTCGCAGGCCACCCCGTCTGAGACCGCCCCGGCGGCCCGCCCGTCTGGGAACGCCCGACGCCGCGCAGGATCGCCACCCATGCCGTCGATCCCCGGCCGTGCCGCCGCCCTCCACGCCCACTCCTCCTGCACCTCCTCCTACTCCACCACCTACCTCCACCTCCCCCACACCCAGGTTAGTTACTAACCTTGGTGTAGTTACTACTAACCTAAGTTCAGTTCATCATGCCTTTTAGGACCATGCGAGTAGTAAGTAACTTCCTAGATGCTCTTGACAAGCGTAAATCTATCTTCTAGAGATGGATATAGTTGCTTCTAGAGAGAACCTATAATCATGGATACTAGCACTGCTAATGTAGTGATAACTTTACTTGGAATGAGAGTCTCAAAATTTTGTCTCTATAACATCTTCATGATCACATCAAAGGCTATTGAGTCTTAGGTTGGCTTGAAAAACATCACCACTATATGGAAGAGATAAGGCCTTCCTTGGACCTTTGGAATGTAGTGTAACAATGGTATCATAAAGTGGACTAAATTTCTTATTATAATTGGACAAGAAGACATCACAAATGGATAGATCTTTGGGCATGACAAGAAGCTACTTGGCCAAAAAATCACACAAGCCAACCTTGCAAGATAAGGTTGGATTGTAGAAGGGTAGAATAATCTATGGAGATCTAGAGAACATATTGGATCGCTTAGATACCATTTAGACTATTCACAAATACACACACCAAGATAAACAAGGAATGCCTACAAGATAGAACAAAATAAGACAAACTACATTTTCAAAAAGAACATATCAGAGACCAAACCCAAGTAGAACACATCCTATGGAAAAGTTTTGACATGACCTATGCACATGTACAATTCAAAGCTTTGTGAAGTGGAAATCAACAAGCATTTTGAACCCCATAATCAAGCACATAAAAGAAAAAATAAATTCAAGCATAGCATATTCCAAAAACATAGACTGGACCACAACTCATAATCAACTAACTAGACCAACAATGAACATCTTGATAAGGTATTCATTGTACCACCACAAGTAACCAATAAGACTAAGAGGTAGAGCTTCAAAATGACATCAAATGCAAACCCCCACATAGCATGTTGATTATTTAATTTTTTGCAATGCATAGTGATTGGATTAAAATTGAATGATGGGTGGTTGATTTTAAATAAATTCATTACTAATTGGATCAAATGAATTATTGTGAAAATGATGAGTTAAAGTATCTCAAACTATGGGACCATGGACTAGTCTCTAAATTTCAGTTCATTAAGTAAGAAATTAAGACTATATGTAGCACTATTGCGCATGCATTTGTGATTGTGGATTCATTGTAATAAAAATTAATTGGTGTGTGTACCACATGAAGCACGTGCAATAGTGATCAGTTGTTCATTGTTATTTTCTTTTTAAAAATGTGTGTTGAGCATAAATGCGTGTGCCAAGGTGTCCATGGTTTATTTTACAAACTCATTTAGTGGATGAATGTGCAAAGGAGAAAGGGAAATAAAAAAACCTAGATGGCATGTGAATGCACCCTAAATATGATGGCACAATGAAGGAAACCATATGAAAATCCTATCCACAAAATGTACCAAAGTGTTAATAAAGGAATCTCTAAAGGTGGTGCATAAGGATAATAACAACCACGAAGAAAAATAAAAGTATTGTGATAGCTATGTGTGATTTGGGCTTTTGGTTGTTTCATAAGTATATTGTACTACTTGTGATGGTGGTTTGTTTTATTGGGTTTTTTGTACTCTTTTTTTAAAATTAATATCTCCAGCACATATCATGGGGTGTTTGGTTTTCATTGATTTCATTTAGGGTTACAAGGGTACTAAAGATGTTGACACGAGTGTCAAGTTTGGGTTTTTGTTGTTTTTCTTTCTTTTTGGTTTATTTTTTATTTTTGAATGATGTTTTTGTTATCTTTTTTAATTCTTGTTTTTTAAGGATTTTATGGTGTTCTTTTTTTAATATTTTGTTTAGATTTTATTATCAAGGACACCATTTTATCAAAGGTCATATGAGTTTATTTTAAAAAGAGACATCTACTAAGGATAAAGCATGTGAACATCCACTTCCTTGGCACATTCAAGCCCCCACACACATTCACACATGGACAACACCCATGAAGTCAAGGGGAGGTTAGAAATTTCAGGCAACATGCAAATAGTGGTTGGTACAACATCTTGAGCAACAATAAGAGCCTTCACATGCAAACAATAGCCCAATAACAGGAAATTGAACCACACAAAAAGTTGTGCAAGGATAGGGATCTTGTAAAAAAGCATGAGGACCTCTTCCCCACACATGTGAAAGGGGAAAAAGGGGTGGGTACAAAGAAGCTGGGAGCTCTTTTTGTTGCTTTCATAACTGGGGTGAAAGGGGGCTAAGGGAGGTGGGTTATTTTTTTAATTGTTGCTATGTGGGGGAAGGGGCTTATGGGGGGGGGGGGGGGGTATAGGGATAAGAATTGTATTAATTTGTAGTGGGGAGAAAGAACTTTGGTAGCAACAAAAGGAGAAGCTCAAAGGAGAGAGAAAAAATTCACGAAAAAGGAGGAGGAGGGAGGAGGAGAAGAAAGAGGGAAGAGAGGAGAAGAGATGGCAAAAGAAGCAAGGGAAAGGAGAAGGAGATGGGGGGGAGAGGGTGAGGGTGAAGGGATCTTGCACAATGGGAGGGTGAGGGGTGAGTAGAGAGAAAGAAAGAAGAAGAGAGAGAAAAATAAGAAAGAGAGGGTAGGGATAGAAATAGTGGATCCAGGAGGTTAGGAGTGGTGGAGTTTTTTTTCTTTTTATTTTTTGGATTTTTAAAATTAAATTTTAAATTTAAGATTAAGAAAAGCAGTCGTTGCCATGTTTTCTATTTTATAACAAGGGTGCTCTCCTCCCAAGGAAGTTTGTAAAATCGAGAATGCTATGCAACCATGTATGAAAAGTAATTTTGGGAGTTCCATAACTTAAATTGTAATATAGTTTTTAAAAATGAGAAATTCAAATAAACAAATAGGGCTATCACATTAAGACCCGATTCTGGTATCAAAGGGGCATATTTTGCATGGAAAAGATTGAAATTCTCAAGAAGAACGCACAATAATGAATAATGAAAATTTTGTAAGTCAAAACAATAAGCTATAAAAAGGAAAAGTACATGGTTCAAAGGGATGAATAGAATTACAAGGGAAAAACCTAATTTTGAAAGAAATGGATGTTTTTACATGGAAAAATGTCAAATTTGCACAAAATCTATGAGAAATTAATATTGCATGATTGGTAACTTGAAATAGGGTGTTGTTAAAAGGTAAAATGTCTAGTTAAAGTGAATTATAGGGCTAGAAGGTCAAGTTCCATTTTTTCCTATTGTACATGGGATAGAAGAAAAAATGACAAATATGAAACAAAGAGATGGAGGGATAAAAATAGAAATGTAGAGGGGAGAGAGAGAAATATTAAAAAGAGGGATGGAGGGAAAGAAAAACAATGTAAAAATTTTAAAAAAATAAAGAGAGAAAGGGGAGAGAGGAGAGAAACAAAGATAGAGGGGGAGGAAGAGAGAAATAAATTTTCAAGGAAAGAGAGGGAAAGAGAGAGATAAAGAGAGGGAGGGAGAGAGGAAAATAGAGTGAGGGGAGAGAAACAAAGAGAGAGGGAAACAAAGATGCGAAGGGAGGGAGAGGGAGGAAAGAGAAAAATATAGAGGATGAGAGAAATAAGAAAAGAGGGGGAGGAGAGAGAAAGAAATAAAAACAAAAGCAAAAAAATAAAAAACAAAGAAAAAAAGGAACAAAAACATTGAAAGAGGGGCCCAGAGAGAGATAAAGAGCAAGATGAGGGGAAAAAACAAAGAGAGAGGAGAGGGTAGGGAGAAAGAAATGTACAAAGGGAGAGAGAGAAGTGTATTGTGTCTGCTACATTGAGAAGATTGACAACAATGATGGCCGTGATATTTGGGATTTAGAGACATATCTCAATCAACGTGTCCCATGTCCGTCCACTCAATACAAGCTTGCAATTTGACCAAAACATTGCTTGTCTATAAATCACGTGCAATGCTTCAACAAGTTCCAATGAGAAATCATCTATCAAGTGGTTTTAGACTTTGAGTTGACGATGAGTAAAAATGTGTATTGTTTATGTTTTGTAATCAAATCCTAGTTGAAATAAACATTAATAATAAAAAATATGCCTTAGAAATGTCCATAGGGAGGTGCTGGTCCATCTCAACCAATACTTTGAGTTTGTGGCTATATAGTGGAAGGAGCACCAGAGCTGATAAACCCATTAAAGGGCACTCTGCCAACCTCACTCTCAATGCTAGAAGACATGGGGGACTGTTTACACCTTCCTCAAATGTTAGTGCTCGAGATGGAGGCTATAATCAATGCAATACTACCCATGGATATGGGATCATTTGATCCATTAAGAGAGGAGGCTTCCATACCATTATACAATGGGTGCCATATATCTCACTTAAGAATGCTTCTTGCACTCCTAAGTATATAGGCAAAGTATGGATGGAGCGATGCAAGTATGACCGAGTTGTTTAGGTACACATTGCATCCATTTATCTTGATGCATAAATAATAATATTTTTTAAATTATTCAAAGTGTTTGGATTTTTTTCAAGTTACTAAAATGTCACATACTACCATCTAAAAACACGATGTTTGAGTCTCATGATGATGCACAACAAGTGTTGCAGAAGCTCAGTATAGATTATAATAGCAGGCATGCATGTGCCAATGATTGTGTGCTCTTTTGAGGAGAATATGAGTCCATGGAAACATGTCCAAAGTGTGGTGCTCACAAGTATCGCCAAGACCTATAGAGATAAACCATATCTTAGAAGGTTCTCAAACACTTTCTACTCATACCACACATTCTTCACATGTTTCGTAGCAGGCATGATGAGTTTAACAACGTGACATATAGAAAATAGATTCACAAATGGAATCTAGCAAATACCAATGGACTCATGAGCATGGGATCACATTGACTTCACTTTTTCAAGCTTGCATGAGAACCAAGAAATATTTCTCTCAATCTTGCTATGGATTATGTGAATCCATTCGTCGAGCTCTGCCCGACCTCTTACAATGTGAGGTGTGAGCTACAATATCCCACCATGGCTTTCTACAAAGGAAGGATACCTAATACTTATCTTGCTTATTTGTGGGCAGTACAAAGTCAAGAATATTGATGTTTATCTCCATCCATTAGTTGATGAGCTCTAGATTTTCTGGGAGGAGGAGATTACAATGGAAAACATGAGTAAGCATATTGGGAGACAATTTGTTAGCATACAAGCCGTTCTTATGTGGACCATACATGACTTTTCACGATTTGGTGAGTGCTTAGGTATATTTGCTTCCATTCTTATTTTTGTCATCTCACATGGCTCATTTATACTTGAATTGACTAGATACAAATATTGTGATAGGATTGGTCACATTGGGCTATACCATGCATGTCCATTGTGTGGACTCTGGAAGGTTGCATACCATGAAGAAGATGGGTTATTAGGGCCCGTGGTATTCTTGCCCAAGGGCCATGAGTTGAGAGTGAGATTCCTTGGACAACCTTCCATATGAATGAATGCCCAAAGATGCTATGAGTGAAAGATGGTCCAAGTAGAGTTACTTCCATACGAATGAATGCCCAAAGATGCTATGAGTGGAAGATGGTCCAAGTAGAGTTACTTCTACATAGAATGTGACCATTTTCAATTTTCTACGAGTTGCCATATTGGACCCATGTATAGATCAACCATTTGTTGGATCTCATATATATTTTCAAGATTGTTGGTTTGCTATGGGACCACATTACAATAAAGAGTGGCATCCTAGGGGCACAATTGGATTTGAAGAAGGTATAAAAGATAGAGACACTTTGGCCACAAATGAGCTCTGATGGTTGTGTGAAACTACCTTCTCCTCCTTGGGTCCTATATATGGTAAGAAGGAGCACATGGTGAAGAAAATGATCAAATCTATCTACACACCAATGAGTATGATGTTTTTTCTCACGTTTGCATTTTCTAAAGATGACCAATTGGTATGACTAAAATCCCATGATTGGCATAAGATATGCTAGGTTTGATCTAGCCTTAGTAGTAAGACCATCGAGTATGTCATTACATTGTGTTGATCAATAGTTTTGAATGCATTGAATTTCTAGTAATTCATACTATCGATGGTAATCACAAGGTATCTCACATCAAAGATATGTTTGGCGATTTATTACTTATCGAATTTAGTGCAAAGGATCTTGCAAAAGGAGATCAAGACATCATCCATTGAGTGTGTAAGGCATGGAGCAATGGAGATGATCTGTCTCTTTCAGAAGCACTTACCTATAAGTGTGCTCACAATAGAGACTTATCTCTTAGTATATCTTATGGATAAAGTGGAGATTGCAGGACCTTTCCATACTAGATGGATATTTTTCTTGGAGCACTTCATGAAAACCTTGAAAGGCTTTGTGCAATAATAGGCCTATCCCAAGAGTAGTATGGCTCAAGGTTGCTATTGTTGGAGGAATTGATGTATATTTTGGAGGGGCTATCAATGGTGGATATAGATAATAGGATGCTAAGGACATTGAAGGATGGAGATCGACTAACAGGAGATGTAGTGGTGGAAAATGGAATAAAGAGGAGATGACACAATGGAGGAGAAAGCGAATCATTTTTGTATACTGCACCATGCATCTATGGAGAAGTGATGTGATAGATGTGAGTAGACTATAAGAGAATGTGAGATATGACGATCAAAATATCAATGTAGTTCATGCTATTGTTTAGAGGAGAAGTCACAGTTCTTGTTTACAAGATGGTTGCATGATGCCTTGACCAACGTTTCATGTTGAGGGGTGGAAGTCTCTAGGGAGGAGTGGGGGTTCTTGAGGGGATGTCACCCATAGGTAATCAGATGATGTTCTTATTGTTGTATTTTGTAATTGTAAGGAGCAGCTAAACTAGACATTTCAATGTATAGTACAAAATCTATAGTGTGGTGTAGTCAATGGAATATATTTTTGAGTTAAGCGCATTGAGAAAATACACTCTACGACTGATTGTGGGATCATGGTGGCAAAATTTGAGCAAGAAGTTGATGGTGTATTATGGATTTGAACATTATAGGAAATGCGATAGAGTATTTTGGTAACAAGAAAAGTGTTCTTTTAGTACATTATCACATTTGATGTAGAATGGTTAGTAGTATTGGGAACAAGGGAAACTTTTCAGCAAGGACCCTCTAGGTTCTTGGAGATAGACTCTGAGAAAAGATAGAATGATCTACGTGACACATTTATCTTACTGGACTAGTGTAAACATGAAATCTTCTATCCAAACCCATGATAACCTTCTTCTTTGTGGCAAGCTATGAAGACATATTATTAAACATATAATCTTCTATCCAAAGTTGTGATCATCTCATTGGCGATATGTTGTGCCATCAATGCCTTGGAGGGCTTGAGTGTGTGATGAAAACCAATGTTTCTAGCGTTGCTAGATGAGAGTATGCCAATAGAGGAGTTGCTATTGTAGGGGGTGGAGGTGAAGGATGGCTTGCAGCATGTAGATGAGACAATGCATAGTCATTCCAATGTATGTCAATCTATGCCAAGATCTTGTCATGGAGTCATAGGACCGATCATATTTGTGTTTCCTTATCAAATTTGTTGACTATTCACTTTTATCAGTATTTTGTTATATATTTTTAAACTAATATCCTTCTTTACAAATATATACTATATGCTTCACCTTCACGCTTATATTTATTGTGGTAACATCTTTAATTTGGCTATGTAGGTCATTGTAGATGATCCATAGAGTAGGATGAGTTGAGACATGATAGATGAGGAGTTGCAGGAGGTTCGCACATGAATGTCTCTGGATTAGATGGCCCATTTTAGAGGTATGGTAGACCACGAGTTGCTTTGATCATCATTTGGACATTCTTGGAGCGTTCTACCTTGGCACGCTAAGATGCATTAATCACAAGCAAGTAGAGTCGATGCTTTTGGCTAGACAAATAGAGGGGGGCTGATGGATGCCTTGCTCCATTGGTGTGGGTGGTGGTTGTGGTGGGTGCCTTGGAGAGCCACATACTTCATCTTCTCCTTGTTATAGGGATATTTCTTGGAGATGTTGTGGAGATATAGATGTTCTCACATGTGAGTCTGGTTGCTACTTCTCACTCTTGTACCCATTCAAGTGAGGATGGCTCATGTGGATGCTGTGGAGACATCGATACAATGTCTCTATCTTGTCAATCAAGTGAATGCTTATCACCTCCAGGATTTGCTATATGCATGCAGGTATCTACTCCCTTGACTCTAGGTTTCGCTCAATCAATTGCAGGTGGTACCCACCCCAACATGGTATGATTCCATAATGGATGAGAAAATTGGTGCCATGAACATGAATGTTGAGGGGAGGAAGGTGATAGCATGTATGAGAGAGTTGTGTTAGCAGTTATTTAGACACAATATTCTAGCATTGGAAAAGCATACCATAGGGATCGGACTATTTGATCACATCCTTGCACGAGGAGTTCTCGGTATCTACAACAATTGATCGATTCACCACTAGATGGATGATGGACTATATGTGTGTACATATGTTGCATAGACGATTGGATGCATGCAAGGTAGTCAAGAGTGGCTCTCCTAAAAACCAGAGTGGTTGGAGATAGAGGATTGACATAGACTTAGGGATGAGGTTGAAAACTCTTTAGGATGATGGTAATAACATTGTGAGGCAGTGACAATATGGTTGGAGGTAGGGGCCATGCATCATCTTGGGAGCAGTGCATGGACAAAAAACTTATTTGAAAGATTTCGTAAGTTTTCTTTTGGTTATATTCACTTTCTTATTCGATATAATACTTGTACTAATAATCTCATTTCTCACAATGCTACTTTTTTTTCTTAGAGGACTTGATCACAAATCACAATCCCATGGGATGGGAGACTCAATATATAGAGAAGCACAATCTGACTTCTCTTATAAGTGAATTGTATGTGCGACGGTAAGTCATGTCTTTCTCATGGTTTCAATGTCTAGTTATTTTATGATACATTATGATATGTAGATTAATCATTGGTTGTTTTATATTGTAGAAATCGGTGGCGCTCCATTGCGTCGAGACAAGCTCTCAGACCAAGAAGACTTTTAGCAATTTCTTGGATTCATGGAGCATGCATTTATTTCTTCTTTGGCCCTATAGTCGATGCATGCTCTTTTCATGAGTGTCCTTTAATATATTGCTAATCTTTTATATGGGCTCGCATTTCACATTATTTATTGATACATCTATCTATTTTCGGATTCTGCTCCCTATCAATCCATGTAGTTTTATGAGATATCATTTGCCGATGCTTTACTTGTTTTGAAATTTAATCACTGAATATTTTTATTCTACCATCTCACGATGTATGTGTTTGGACAATAGTTGTATACTCAAACCTATAAATGATTCATGAAACTTTTTTCAACACATGTGGTTGAAAGGGTGGTAAGGCTTACCCGATTTTCCCCCCTCTGTAACTATCACTATTAGCATCACAAAAAAACCTGTATATGTTGCTATTAGTATTGCAAAGAATTTGTACATATCATTGTTTGCATCACAATAATATGCATTGCTATTTGTGTTGATGCAAATAGTACAAATAGCATACATAGTGATGCAAATAGTGATGATTTTGTAGAGACATATACACATATCATTTTAATGATGATGGGAAATTTTTTAAAATTAATAATTTCATCACTTCAAATGTCGATATATGGCTCATATCTTCTAATGAGCATTTTTAATGCATTTTTTTGCTCTCTAATCCTTCTAAATCATTATTATTGTGATAAACTTAAGGGCATAAGTCATCGTGAGAGGAAAGTAGATTTGCATATTCAAGTGGATGAAGAGTATGCCCTTATAAAGACCCCTTATAACAAGCATGGCCTAGATGTAACCATCGCTTCACAATATCATTTGGAGGGAAAGAAAAATATTAATATTTGGGTAGATGTTCCTTGTATCCCAATGACCCTAACACTAAGCTAAATCCAACTTTTAATTCCACCTCTTTGTTGCTCACTTTTGTTGGGGATGGTAAATAAGGTCTACTAGTTTATTGCAAATGCTTAGCTAGTAATCTAAAATGCAGGAGAGACTTGAAGAAGAATTAAAGCAATTCAAAGATAAGAAGAAAGAGACGAAAGAGGACATGCAACAAACTTCAACCTTAGAGGACGAGAATACTTCATTGAAATCACACTTGAAGCAAATGAAGGAGAACAATAATATTGCAAAATTAAAGTTGCAAAAGTACAAATAAATTTGCATGGGTTATAAGGAAAGAAAATGTCTACTACTACCAATGTTGTCATTATCCATTCATGGTGGACTATTAAAAAGATGCGTATAAGCATTAAGGTTCATGATCTCTTGTTGAATAAAATTCAATTTAGAAATAAATACATTCCTTAATAACATGTCCCTTTTTTAAAGGAAATTTTTTGATGATGTTGGAGGCAAAGGTGAGGGCCAACATTTGGAGCTTCTAAAGACATCTAAAGACATTCTTAAAATGTAAGCATCTAATTGTAATCTTGAGAGACCCTCAACATCAAAAGCCCTCTACCTTGTTTCTTTGAATGAGGTTCTTAAGGATGTTCTTGATAGCTTATCAGTGTGGAAGAAGTTCAAATCACATGTAATGTAGTTGGAGTTAGTTGATGAGGTTACAAGGCCATACACAACATGATAACAAATGTACTAGCTTGCAAGAGACAAACATGAAATGTATCAATTGGAGAGTCAATTAAACAATACTTTTTAATCATGGAGAAGATGGAACTAGAAGGAAGCAAGCTTGAAAAAATCATTTCCTTTGATTTTTATGATCTCAACAATATGTTTGTTGATCTATCTAAGTTGCAATGCGCAATGGATCATTTTTACAAGGTGAAATGCATAGAAGGGATTGACTTGTGATATAATATTAATAATACAATCTAGTGCATTTATATTGTAATCTGCTTATGATTTTAGTATGTTTATCTAGCAACTCAGGAGTTCATTTCATTTCCCTAGTACTCATGGTATTATAGGTCTTATTTGGCATCCTCCTTCATTTCCCTTGTACTCATGCTATCATAGGCCACTACAAGATATAGACCTTATAGCGACGTTTAAAGCGACGAAAATACAAACAACAAAATTTGCCCCCGTCGTCACAAAAAGCGTCATTATTGACGACGCCATAGAATCGTCGCTATAACCGTCGTTATATGCGTCGCATATAGCGACGCATATAGCGACAATTACAGAGAATTTGCGACGCTGATAGCGACGGCAATAGCGACGCGTGCAGTAAATTTGCGACGCAAATAGCGACGGTAACAGAGAAAAAAAAAAATTTGTATAGCACTGTGTGCTGTATGAGAGCCATACAAAATAGTTTCTGCACTGCTTCATACAAAGCGTTTGCAAACAAAAAGAATGTATACTGAAATCATAAAACTGATGGATGAAATAAATACATGATATCGCATAAAATGCGATTGGTACAATCATAAAACAATATCACTAATACATAGAAAATGTCTACATAGATTGGGCGACTAAAAACTAAAGGTATGTGAGCTCTAAGGATCCAAGGGCGAGCTACAAATCGTCGTCCCCCGAAAGCTCTTCCCGCTGTAAAGGAGCATCAAACGGATTCTGCAGAAAAAGAAACAACATATCAATCCACCATACAATAATGCATTCAAATATCTCATGGTAACTACGGACAAGAAAGATGAGTGACTTACTGGGCCGCCACGTCTATACAATCGGTCGATCAATGATCTGAGACCGTGCCTCTCCGCATATCGAGTCTCAAGGCCTTGCGGATAGCGATTTGTAATGGAGTGCTGCAAAGAAAACAAAATGCTAACTGTTAGAAACATGATTGTCAGTACAAAGAATATCTCAAAAAAACAAATAAGCAAAACAAAAGAGAATCTTACAAAGTCCTCCAAATATGTCCTGTGGCCGCCACTCCCAAGATGATGTACCGATCCGGCCTCGATTCGTGCCCTCGCCGCCTCCCGCTGCTGACTCCAACGTCCTGGCGAATTTGTAGCCTCCTCCCTCAGTCGGTGCCAATCGTCTGCATCTAACCACTCGGGCTTTGGAGCCCCACTCTTGATTGCCTTGCGTGCGTCGGATCGTCTATGTGACATGCATGCACGCATGCAATCCATCATCCAGCCCGTAGAGAATCTATCCACTGCGGCTGGCACCGGGAACTCCTTGTGCAAGGATGCTACTATGTACTCCTTGCTCCCCTCCGGTATGTTTCTCTAATGATCCAGGACGTTGTGCCGAAAAACTTGTTGGCACAACTCCCTTATGCGAGCCATTACCCTCCTCCCCTCATCATTCATGATGATGGCTCTTGACCTGCCATCCACTAGGTATCCATAATCCCTAGGAGTGTGCCTTGTATGGGCCCTCTCCCATCTCCGTCCACGCTCCTGGGCATATCCAGGAGATCCCTGAACATCCGGTGTACCGACGGGGGTACCCTCTCCCGGAGTGCCACACAAAGGGGTGCTGCCAGAGGGTGTGCCACCAAAAGGAGTGCCACCAAAAGGCGTGACATCTGCCGATGGCTGCGCAAAAGCCGGAGTAACTGGAGTGGACGTCCCCACAGGTGTGACAAATCCTGGCGGTGACCGAGCTCCAGCTGAACGACGAGACGGAGACACCGCGTCCGTGTCTCCACAGCAGCACCCCCCTGATCCTCCTGCAGTCGCAGTCCCTCCCTTTGGCCCAAGTCGCGAGCGTCGAGATCGTCTACTCGAAGCTCAAGCATCTGATCGCGCCGAAGCTGATCTAGCAGAGCGTCCTGACAAAGAACGAGACAGCTCCTGATCTGCTATCTCTCTGAATCTCGCGAGCTGATCTGGAGACATACGTGCCATCATCTCCTGAAACTCCTCATCGCTCATTCCTCGACTCATCCTGAAAATGTCGATACCTGCACAGATAAAAAATAATGTTAGAATAATCAATTTAAACTATACAAAGCACATTAATAAAATCATTTTTGAAAAATCCCTCTTAAAATGCATATCTTATCTACCTTTATGGAAGATCTAAACAACGAATTGAGTAATACAATTCTCCAAGAATGAAGTATTCTATGGTCCCATGTTAATCTCTTGACACAACTCTGCATACACTGGAAGGTCGATAGACATGTCACCACAAAACAACGAGTCTGTCTCGTTCTCAAAAAATTCTACGACTTCTGTATTTCCATCATTGTTAGCCGATGCAGGCTCCAAGCTTGCGGTGGCCTCCACCCCTTGTAATTTCGATCCCTCTATTTGCATATTTTCTTCATCTATGCCTGGAACATCGCTTTGATCGTATACTCTCGCACCTCGAGGAGTTGAAGGTATAACATACCACCATCGAGGTTGTCGGGGATTTGGATAGAAGATTACCTGTTCACAAACACTTACAAACCGTCTTCAAACCATTGTGACATAAACCATGTCGTATTACAATTAGCAAGCAAATGCCTAGTTGCACCTGTTCACAATGGGCCGGCAACACAAAGGTGTCGCGCAAATCCATCCATTTTTTTTCGGAATCTATTTCGAGAAATCCAGATGGACCTCGTCGAACTGTTGCGCCAGCTCGTCCAAGTACCACTTTGAACCACTGCACGTCGAATATTATCATGGAGAAGCTACGGTAATCCACCGTAATAATACTTTGCAAATTCCCAAAATACTCCATCTCATCCACAACCATGTTCGGATCCGTTGCTCATCGCCGGCTCTCTTGCTCAAACCTTGCCATGACACCACAGTCCATTGTGGAGCGCATTTTGTCAATACGCTCCACCCGAAAATGCCGTCCGCGCGACCACGCTGCACTATATATTTTGTACTGCACATTGAAACACTCAAATTAGATGTAGCAAGCAAATTTAGATACGACACATTCTAAACCCCTCATTACCTTTGGACTACATCCCCTCGAGAACTCCCACTCCTCCATTGAGACCTCTGTCCCTTCGCTGGATGCTGCGGTCAAGGCTCCATGCAACCATCGTGTTGACATAAACCGCGGCATCTCCTCCATGCCTTCGGGATATCGAATCGGTCGGTGACGCGTACTGCGTCGGAATTTGGCTCGTGCTTCCTCTCGATCTTGCCTTGCAATCTGGTACTTGGCGAGCCACGTCTCCATGGAGGCATGGTGCAACATACAAAAGCGATTCACCTTCTCTTCCATTGAGGCATCCATTCTTTTTTCTACCCCATTTCCAACCACCACATCTCCAGTCAGCCTGTCATCGTCCTTTAGCGTCCATAGCATTTCATTGTCTGGTTCCACCGTTGGTAGCCATTGTGAGATATGCACTAACGCCTCTGACACCAACCAACCTTCCGCCATGCTACCTTCTGGACGAGCTCGTTGTCGCACAAAGCCTTTCAGGGTTTTCATGAAGCGCTCCAGGAAGAACATCCATCGCGTATGGACAGGTCCAGCAATCTCCACTTCATCCACAAGATGCACAAGAAGGTGAACTTGTATCGTGAGCATGCTAGTGGGCAGGTATTTCTCAAAGAGACAGACCGTCTCAACTACTCCCCGCCTTGCGGATTCAATAGAGGACGTCTTAATCTCTTTCTGTGAGATCCATTGAACCAAAGTCGACAGCTTGTAAATGGCCCCGCGAATTTCTGGAGTTAGGCATCCCGCGATCGCGATCGGTAGGACAAACTGCCAAAAATGAGAAAGCATTAAGAATAATGGTCACTTTTAAAATTTCAAAATGTCCACGCTAATTAAAATCCATTCTGTTCACAAACCTGACATATCTTATGCCAATCATGGGATTTTAGCCCGGAAATCTGGTCATCTTTAGAAAATGCGGACCTGAGAGAACGCATCATACCCGTCGGAGTGCGGATAGACTTGATTACTTGCTTCACAATGCGCTCTTCTTTGGTAGACAAAACCCAGGGAGCGCGAGGAAGCTGCACTCCCCCTTCAGCACTCGACTGCGGCCAAAGCGCCTCCATCTTACCTACCTCCTTTAAATCCATTCGTGCCCCTATAGTGTCTCTCTTTCCTGTGATGTGGTCCCATAGCAAGCTGTCCACATTTTTGAAAATATGCATGGGATCCAACAAGTGGTTGACCTGTAAGTGGGTCCAATATGGCAACTCGTAGAAAACTGAGAACCGCCGCATTCCATTTGGATGTGAATCCCGGTTTCCATTTTCAGCTCGTACCAGCTTGCAGCGTTCATACGTGCTGGAGGTCGTCCAAGAAAACCTTCCCTGAGTTCATGATCCTCCGGCAAGAAAGCGGCGTGTCCTTGATATACCATCTTCTTCATGGTTCGTGACCTTCGGGAGTCTAACTGTGGCCCACACAATGGACATGCATGATAACCTGAGGTAACAAGACCTGCAAGGCGATCCACGACCTAGTGAATACTTGATTGAATGAAATAAAATATAGATATTACCGGCGAGAACAAAGGTCTGCTCACCTGAGCACTCTCCCAATCCCGGAAAGTCATGCATCGTCCACATGAGAATGGCTCGAATGTTGGCTGACCGCCGACCATCGCGCCTGCTCAAATCTTGCACCGTGACCCCCTCCTCCCACAAAATCTTAAGCTCATCGACTAATGGACGAAGATACACGTCCATATTTTTTACTTTGTAGCGGCCCGGGACGAGCAAGCTAAGGATGAGATGTCCTTTCTTCGTAGAAAGCCATGGAGGAATGTTGTAGTTGACAAGCACTATAGGCCACACACTGTAAGAAGTCGAGCGCAGACCGAATGGGTTCACACCATCCATGGCGAGACCGAGCCGAAGATTCCTTGGCTCTCGCGCAAAGCCTGGGAAGGTAGAGTCAATGTGGCTCCATGCGCGCGAATCTGCTGATATTCATTGAACTCCATCCGTGGACCTATTTTGCACATGCCACGTTGTCAAGCTTGCCATGGCAGACATGCGAAACATGTGGTTTATGCGGGGGATGAGCGGAAAGTGTCTGAGGACTTTTTGAGGGATGGTTTGCCCTTGCAAGTCCTCTCGATACCTATGAGCACCACACTTTGGGCATGTCTCCATACTCTCGTATTCATCTCGAAACAATATGCAGTCGTTGATACATGCATGGATGTTATTGTAGTCCATGCCAAGCTTCCGTAAAACATGTCGCGCATCATCACGAGACTCAGGCATGGTGTTTGCAGGTGGCAATATATGATATTTCAATAACCTGAAAAAATCATAAAACACCTTGAAAAATCTATCCATGTTTGCAATAATACTGTTTAAAAAAAAAAACAATGAAGTCTGTGTGCAAGGTACCTGAATAACTCAGTCACACTCGTATCGCTCCAACCGTATTTTGCTTGCACACTTAAGAGTGCAAGCAATGTCTTCAACCGAGATACTCGGCACCCATCATATAATGCTATGGATGCTTCCTCTCTGAGCGGGTCAGATGTCTCAACATCCATGGGAATCAATGCATCGATCATTGCCTCCATCTCAGGCTCCAAGATTGTAGGCAAGTCGGGAAGGTTGTCTGTCTCCTCTGGCATTGACGGTATAGATGGGCCTTGCGAGTGGTCGATTGGCTCCTGCAATCCATCCATCGCACGTCCACGAACTCTTCTAATTGGCCGCAAAGGGTGCACTCCCCCTTGGGTCCAGACATCACCCCCCTGGATACAAAATTTACCAACAAGACCCAATCTTATTGTGTATGGTTTTCAATTAGCTTGAGAGTACAATGCATGAAAAATGCTAACTTCAAATTACCATTTGCTGAAAGTCTGCAATCGCCTGATCAATGATCTCAGATTGAAACTCGCCAAATCGTCGTACGTGTTCTATAGACAATCGGCGTTTTCGTCTAATTGCCAACTTGCATTGAGAGCAAGGACATGGGACACGCTGATTAAGATACGACTCGCGGTCTTGAACAATAGGACCTTCTTCGTTTGCCATCTTATCTACATTACAGCAAACAAGGCTTAAATGGATAGCTTTATGGAGATGTACGTCAAGTTGCAAGTTGACCATAAACCTTGCATTGTATATAGTAGTCGAGAGATTTTCCAATGTTATATCTCGGCCTTGTATCATGCTCAACGATTTGTTTGTCCTGGTAGATAATTTTTTGTTATATCTTGGCTTTGAGTATAAGTAATCCATTTTAAAATTAATGCGCGCCATCTATGAAATTTTATAACTTTAGTAATAAAATTTATTTCAATCAATTCTACGCATAGTCATAAGACCTGAGAGAAATTATCCTATACTCAATTTAAGGGTTTCTTTTTCTATAACAATAATTTTGGGTTCATTTTGATGAAGTACGTGGCCGTATGCAAAGCACATTACATACCATTATCAATACGTATATTATCTTAAATTTTCTTCCCTTCCCTCTCCCTCTCTTTCTCTCCCTCTCCCTCTCTTCCTCTCTTTCTCTCACCCTCACCCTCTCCTTCTCCCTCTCGTTCTCTTTCTCTGCCTCTCTCATTTCCTCCCTCCCCCTCCCTCTCCCTCTCCCTCCCTCTTTCTCCCTCTCCCTCTCCCTCTCCCTCTCCCTCCCTCATTTCCTTCCCCTCCCCCTCCCTCTCCCTCTTCCTCTCCCTCTCCCTCTCTTTCTCTTTTTTTCCCTCTCCCTCTCTATCTCTCTTTCTCTCTCATTTCCTAAACAAGCAAAAAATAAAGTGATTTAAACATCCTCCAAGCAAAAGGGAGAGGGAGAGATACAATGCACTCTCCCTCTCTTTCTCTTTCTATCCCTCTCTCATTTCCTTTCCCTTCCTCTCCCTCTCACTCTCTTTCTCTCTCATTTCCTCTCCTAAACAAGTAAAAAATAAAGTGATTCAAACATTAAACAAGCAAAAGGGAGAGGGAGGGAGAGAGAGAACGCACTCTCCCTCCTTCTCCCTCTCTTTCTCTTTCTCTCCCTCTCCTATTTCCTCCCCCTCCCTCTCCCTCTCCCTCTATTTCTCTTTCTCTTTCTTTCCCTCTCCCTCTCCCTCTCCCTCTCCCTCTCCCTCTCCCTCTCTCTTACTCTCTCGTTTCCTCTCCTAAACAAGCAAAGAAGAAAGTAATTTAAACATTAAACAAGCAAAAGGGAGAGAGAGAGAATGCACTCTCCCTCTCTTTCTCTCCCTCTCCCTCTCTTTCTCTCCCTCTCTCTCCCTCTCCCTCTCCCTCTCCTTCTCTTTCATTTCCTCTCCTAAACAAACAAAAGAGAACGATTTAAACCTTAAACAAGTAAAAGAAAGAGAGAGGGAGACTCACCAATGAGATATGGCGAGCGTGGGTGGCTTCTCTTTGCAACGAGGGCTCCTCCTCTCCTTCACGAACAACGACGGTGGCAGTGGCAGCGGCGGCGGTGGCGGCAAGTCTCTTCCTCCTCTTCTTCCACAAAGCCTTGGCTCTCTCCCTCGCTCTCTCCCTCGCTCTCGCTCTCAAAAGGCAAAGAAAACAAAATGAAAACGGCGCTCTAGTTTCGGCCGCACTTTTTTTCCCTGCGGCGTCGCAATTGGCGTCGCTATATGCGTCGCAAATGTGACGCAAATAGCGACGCATATAGCGACGCCAATTGCGACGCATATAGCGACGCCGACATCCGCCGTCGCTAATCGGCGTCGCTATTGCCCCATTCCCTTGTAGATTTTAGTAGTTGAGGTGGCTAAGAAGTCGCACAACATGCTATCCTGACGTTTTTGGTGAATCCTTTATCCCAATATAATTTCTAGGCAAACAAATGGTGATAAGGTTTGTGTGAAAGGCATAAAAAAATGTAATGTGAACTAACACTTGGGTGGTGATCTCAAAATACTCAATTGTATGTGAAATGTGACACTAAGGCAATGGTATCACTACTATGTCGATATTGCATAAAAACAAGAAATTGTTCTCTAAGTCCTTGAAACATGTCACATGGAATGATAGGGCACTAGCATGTAATAGAAAGTCATTGTCTAATAGGTCACATTTGGACAAGAATTAGAAATCCATATTCCCTTTTGACATCAACAACATTCATTTTTGTACTTTATACTCGGGGGGTTCACTGCCTCATGCACATGTTTGATAAGCTCTTAAAAGTTGTACATCAATTATATGTACACAATGAACAGTTATGGATAAAATGGAGGAGTCATTGAACTCCATAGGCATTGATGGAGGCATTGTGGAGATCCAAAAAGACCAAAAGGCATCATCATGGCTAACTCGTGATGCAGCCCAATAGATATTTATAAGTGGGACAAAGGCCAAAAGATTCCTAAATAACACAATCCAAAAGTCACCAATTTTGAAGCAGAAGCTTTGGAAAGATCTATGCACATGTAGTGTAGACTTAGAAAGAATTCCCAACATCATAAATGCTCTAATTTGGTATTTCTTTGGTAAGCTTGTGTCCATCAATTTGAAACCCTCAACAAATCCTTCAATTGGATCATAATTCCATCAAGTAGTTGATGATTTCACAAAATATATGTTAATGCATGGAAAGAAATGAACATCACCCATCACCTGATACCAAATTGACTTCCCTTATTGTAATTTATTTTGTGAGTATACTTTGGTGTTTTAAATATAATATTTTTAGCCCATATTTTTACAACATATATTGTACGCCCATGGATCGTACTGTTTGGACATGGGAAATGTGAAGCACACAAGGAATGGAGAATTCGCATATCATGCTCATAGACTCTATTTTGAGAATACTTGCCATAGGGGAGGTCATTAGAAAACTAGCTACCTTGTTGAAATCTTCAACTAGTTCTATAGATATATATTTGGTCATTCAATCACATTACAAAATGTAAGCGCAACTACTATAGCAAAATCTATTAGAAATGAAATAGGAGCTTGCAATAGTGAAAGATGGTGGATCGCTCATAATTTTGCAAATAACAGCACATAGCATAGTAGAAGATGAGGTAATGGCTCTACATGGGCTTGTCCCTACACCCCATGCATTATTATCATTTGCCCTCTCTTGGCCTAGCACACCCCCCCCCCCCCCCTCATCCCAATAGAAAGGACAATGTTCATTCTTATACTTCACTCTTGTTCACTTGTAGGCCTCTAAATTTTCGTTCTCCACATGAATGGCTTGTACAAAGCAACTTGTGCAATGAAATCCAATTATTGGGTAAATCTAAGAGTGCCCACCATAGCACAAATAAGAATTTCCAAACTTCTCATGCCATGAAGGCTTACCCTTAGCCTTTGGGCTAGGTCATGGATAGGGAAAACTATGCCCAAAAAGTACAAGGAAAAAAGGCCATGGGAGGATAACAAAGATGACACCTTCGCTAAGGATAAAACATACAAGACACAATGAGAGTGGAGATGATGAGTATATTGAAGATTAGCATACCTATTAGGAGGAAGGAGATGAATAACCACACCATGGCTCTACAAAGGTCTTATGGAGGGAATCCTTAGGAGTGAAGACCCTACTCTTGTGAAAGAGCTAAGATGACTTCTAACACCACAACAATGACTGCCTCAATAGCAACTAGTCCTATTAGCTACATTAAGGCCACTACCTTCCCAAGGATGCCAAAGAAAACCTATGATAGCATGAGTACTAGGGCAATGAAGGAGGAGGAGGAGGAACTACAACCTGAAGGTACTTGAGAGATAAGGAAATATCAAAAGAGCACAAACCTTCTAATACACAAAGCTCTATTTGCAAAAACTGTAAATGAAATTTTATGGAGCTATAGAGAGTATAAGAATATGCAAGGTGCAGTACTAGAGGCCTTATAAGAGGCAATAGAGGATTACATAGTAAGCTTGTTTGACAATACATACCTATGCATGATATATGCAAAGTATGTGATCCTTAGGCGCATCGAGAGATGCAATTAGCTAGGAGGATTAGAGGGGAATGGGACTAGAGTCCTTGTAGTTGTAAATTTTTTGTGATGAACCCAGCTTGTAATCCATTTGCGGAGCCATTTGTTTTTACTTCAATGAAATGTAATTCTTTCTTATTGTATATATTCTTTTCCATATGTTAATGTGTTTTTAGTAATGTGTGTTTTCACTTATGGTGACTGAATGTACTTAGTGCTTGTCATACTACTCCCATGATAATTGTTGCAAAGTTGCATACAAATAAATATTTTTACTTTCTTGATTGGAGCATTATATTCATGTCAAAAAGCTCAAATAGAGCTGTCAAGGGGTTGTTGGGGGGTCCCACGTGTGTTGGATCAAAAACATTTCCATGGCACATGAACTGGCATGTGCTATGGTGGGGTTTTTCACCCATAGTTCTATTTGAGCTTTTTGATGTGCTTTCTAGCCAATTTAGACACCGTGGCAAGGTTTTTTATCTAGCATGTGGAAGACCTTGACAATCCCCCTATAGATTTATTCAAGCTTTGGATATAAATGTAGTGCCAAACAATAAGTTTGATAATAAATTTCTATGGATTGCATGCCTTGGTTTAAATTCGATCATAGGCCTAGATATCCACAACTAGAATGTAGCTAAAAACATTACATAATTTAAGACGTGCACATGATTGAATTGGAACAAGAATATGATATTATGTTTTCGACACAAGTCATATGAAAATGAAAATGTATTAATCTATAGCTTGTTTTAACAATGATTAGCTTCACAGCAAGGCACCGGTATATAACTATAGGAAATACAAGGTAATAAGTTTTATAATACAATTACTTCAAAGAGGTAACTTTTTTATGGCTTCAGCCACTTGTTTGTGGTGTGTCTTAAGCTGGAGTAGCCACTTATCCACCACCCCAACCACCATCTTTAGTTTTGGAGCATCAAATGCATTCAATGCAATCAAGCTAACCATTGTCCCACATAAGCATGTGCCAAACACGTGTTTTACCATGTCCTTCTCCAAAGGATTATCTTGTTTACTGTTATGAAGCGGAACATGTGGCAAATCTAGCAAATCAAACATCTCAACTATTAAATACAAACAACATTATAATACATAAGAGGATTTGAATAACTCAATAGATTAAGATAGACAAGAGAAAAATGCACGATTAGGCCCAACCTCCCCCATGGTAAAAGCCATGGTTTACCATCCTTAACTATATGTTATAGTTTTACATGGATATTTACATTCATATCTTATATATAATTACAAAGAAAGTACAAATATCAATTGAAATGCAGAGTTTTAAGAGTTAAGAAGTATCATGTAACATGCTGCAGTTGATGCATAAGATTCTGTGATGTGAATCATGCATCGCATCCGGAGCATGCCAAAATCCCCAAAACGACTCTTGAAGCTCTAAATTCTGATTCTGGAGAAGGGAGAGATGAAAAAACTCAGTTTTCACCCTCTTCTCCAATTTTGTGTGTGATCCTATTGCTTTTATAAAGAAAGCTAGAAAATCCTTCTAAACTTAACCACATTAAGAAAATAGTAAGGTATTCCATAAAGAAAGCTTATTTCAATAAAAGCATGTCTTAAATCTCATATTCTAAAATAATCTATATTAAAAACAAATAAATTAATAGTACTAGGAATAATTATCTAATTACTACTAAAGAAGTTTAAACTTATAAATTTCAAATAGAGTAATAATTTTAATAATATAATATCATATAAATATATAATATTATATATTATACTTAAGATAACTAATCATAATTATGAAATTTACGCTTGGACTTACGCTAATGCCCAATGCTACCCAAAGCCACCCAAACCTGCCCTACACATCAATTGAAGCATTCACAATTGTTTATAAATAAAATAAATAAACAATAGTGAATAATTTGTAGTCTTTAGCCACAAAATAATTAAATAGGTTGGAAATCTGTCCTGACCTTGATTTAATACGAGTGCACTCTAAACTCATAAACGTCCATTACTTTAAATATGCATTTTGTGGAATCACCCACATGCACATTAAATTGGCATGATGCCCAAAAAGAACATGTATCCTTGTTAACTTCTCACACAAGGAATCCAGCTTGTGTACGAACCTTGACACAAATACATATAGTTTTACGGAATCCACTGAAAAACCTCACAAAATCCACCATGGAATATGCCTCTAGTTTTACAAAATTCACTGCAAAACCTCATGGAATCCACTGTGGAATATGCCTCCTAGCATCATACCCCCAGGGTGGGATAGCAATTATCCACAATTGCTATTAGCTGCTCAATATGGAGCTAGCAGTGTAGGGTAAGCACTAAGGGCGTGGGTGGTCATCCATTGCACATCTTCAATTGATTGAGTTTATTTGTTAGTCTCAATGTTTATCAAATCAAAAGATAACAACATTAAAGGCATACTATAATCGTCAAAAATTATAGTGAGAATCATATTGAAGGCCTACTTTGAATTAAAACAACTTATATCGTCTTGTGAATCAAGTTAGTCTATAACTAGAGAGTTGGAGCTTATAAAGAATTTTACAAAAACATTTACTTATGACTAATACTAAAATTTAAAAAGAAACATATTCAAGATAAGACTAAGGCTAGATAAAATAGTAGTCTCTTGGTAAAACATAGTAATATTTAAGTTCTATGGCATATTTAGATATGATTATCTTTTAATATATGCATATTTAGACAAAACCATGTCTAATATAAGTTTTAGATCTTTGTACAAGCTAAAACATTTTCTTTGGGAGTATACTCTAACTCCAAATGGATTAAAAGCTATCTACTAGGAAATTAGATGTCTGTATATGTTGAAATTTACAAATTTCACCAAGTCTTGGTTAACTTTGATACCTACTTTAAAGATAAATAACTTTCTTTGTAGATAGAATCAGACCATAAAGATAACTAGAGAGTGGTAGAGAACAAAAAGGTCTACATGTCATGTCCCTATGATGGATTACCAAATCTGAAGGTTAGGTCATAAAAAATAGGGCTCAAAGTTGGATATTACACAATTTTACTACATATTACTGTGAAATTTGCATTGAGGGTCACTTTAAGACTCAAATAACTTGCTAAATGTTCAGAATTTGTAAAATATGTGTCGGATAACAATTGTAGATCTTTTTAAGAGCTAAAATTTTTATTTTTTACACCATCTTCAAAATATGAACCAGTAAAAATTTACATTACTTGAAAAATGCTTATTTGAGAGGATTTTTATGATGAAGCATATGCAATAGCTAGATGACTTTCAAGTGTCTCTTCTATATAGCAATCGAAAACTCGGAGCATAGCCAGGCACTGAGACCAATGCTACGAAACGCAACACATGGCAGATCTAGCAAGTCAAACATCTCAACTATTAAATACAAACAACATTATAATACATAAGAGGATTTGAATAACTCAATAGATTGAGACAGACAAGAGAAAAACACATGATTGGGCCTAACCTCCCCCATGGCAAAAGCCATGGTTTGCCACCCTTAATTATATATTATATTTTTACATGGATATTTGCATTTACATCTTACCTATAATTACAAACAAAGTACAAATATCAATTGAAATACAAAGTTTTAAGAGTTAAGAGGTATCCTGTAACATGCTACAATTGCTGCAGAAAATTCTGTGCTCTGAATCACCATCACATCCAAGCATGCCAAAACCCCCGAAAATGACTCTTGAAGCTCTGAATTTCGATTTCGGATGAGGGAGAAATGAAAAAACTCAGTTTTCACCCTCTTTTCCTGTTTTGCGTGCGATCCTGTTGCTTTGATAAAGAATGCTAGAAAAGCCTTCTAAACTTAACCACATTAAGAAAATAGTAAGGTATTCCATAAAGGAAGCTTATTTCGATAAAAGCATGTCTGAAATCTCATATTCTAAGATAATCTATATTAAAAACAAATAAATTAATAGTACTAAGGGCAATGATCTAATTATTACTAAATAAGTTCAAACTTATAACTTTCAAATAGAGTAATAATTTTAATAATACAATATCATATAAATCCATAATATTATATATTATACTTAAGATAACTAATCATAATTATGAAATTTACGCTTGGACTTACGCATCAAATGAAGCATTCGCAATTGTTTATGAATAAAATAAACAAACAATAGTGAGTACCTAACACTCTTCAACTACAAAATAATTAAATAGGTTGGAACTCTATCCTAATCTTAATTTAATACGAGTGCACTCTAAACTCATAAACTTCCATTAATTTACATATGTATTTTGCAGAATCACCCGTTGTGGAATCACCCACATATACATTAAATTAACATGACTCCCAAAAAGGACAGGCATCCCCGTTAACTTCTCGCACAAAGAATCCAGCATGTGTACGAGCCTCGAAAAATACATATAGTTTTAGGGAATCCACCGAAAAACCTCACAGTATCCACCATGGAATATGCCTCTTATTTTAGGAAATCCACTGCAAAAACCTCACGGAATCCACCGTGGAATATGCCTCCTGGTATCATTTACATTTGTAGTGATGCTAGAGACATACATTAACTTTGAAAGCACTTTGACAATGGTAAGCTAGGGATGAGTAGCACAAGTAAAGGCATCATGCATCATAGTAATATGATGAGGGGAGATGCACCCTATATATTGAGCTAAGGCAACATCTTTTACAAAAGCCCCTTAACCCCCTGTCTACTAGTGAACTCATCAATATCTAGCACAATCTAGAACCATAATAAAATTCATCATGAGCTATGAAATTTACCTCTTGGGCTTCATCATCCTTGACCTTGGTCTCCTTTGTTAGGTCTAACCTGGATTTTGTTTCATCAATTTCTGGAGGGTTGACACCTTGGGTGTAGGTGGTGTTGGGCATCTCATGGCATCCACCCTAGCATAGGTAGCCTTAAATTCTCCACTACTAATAGTATCTTGCTCAACGATGCCAATTGCAACCATAAGGGTATGAAGTGCACCCTCGATCTCTTCAAGCTTGGGTGATGAGACCAGAGTCAACAAGTATGGCATGGTGTTTAGAGGTAAGTCACATGCTATCACAAGCATGGAGAGTACCTACCAGACATCTTCTCCACATTGTGGTGGAAAACAAACTTTGTGGGACCGATTTTTTTTTTTGCCATGTGGGATACCTTTGCATTTTCATCGTCGCTCTCATCCACCTCCTTGTGGACTTTGGAGTGAACTTGGGACACTCTTACAAGGGTAGATCCCGTAGAGGCTCCCTCTCCATCACCATTAATGCTAGTGGCCTTTGAATATGATTCCTTGAGGGGGGTAACAACAATGGGAAAGCTCTTCGGCCACAACCTATGATTCATGTGCTATGGTAAGTGGCTTAGCTTAGGGCCATTTCATCTTTCAACAACCCACTGATTTTACCTACCTGGAGATTGGCATAGTAGGGAGATTGTGTTGCTCATTTAGTAAAAGTACAAATATGGCAGTCTAGGAGAGGAAATGCTAACCAAATGGCACAATCCCAAGTGCCTTGGCCTCTTGCCTGTAATCCTTTTGTAAAAGGCACGGGTTGGGTTCTTCACACAAACCTAGTGATGTGCTTTTTGAAGCCATCATAGCATTGATATAATTCAAAAGATTAATGGGAATCCAATCATCTTGGGATGATGGGATCCCTCTAATGACAAGTGAGTGTTCATGTATTCGATGGACCGTTTGAGATTAGACACATGCCAAAGTATTGTGTAGTAGTAAGAGATGGAAATGTTAATAATTTCAAAGTGATCTTCACAACCTCTAAATTTCTTCTTCCCCAAAAAGGCCATGAAGCTGCCTCGAGGAAGTTGCTTAGTTGGGAGTCCATGCTTTCACATACTAGATGGGAAGGGATTCAAGGTAGGAGTGCCTGGGTGAGAGGGAGGCAAAAAGAAATCTATGAAAAGTGAGAATGAGATCCCAAAGAACTCATATATATAGGGTTGGAGATAAGAACATTAAAAAAGTAGGAAAAATAAAATTTTAAAATATGATCATTAAAAAACCAAAATCTTAAAAAGAACAAGATTTACAATAAAAGAAGATTCAATGTAACAAACAAGCATAATATATCATTCTTCACTTTCATTTTCCATCATCAAATTATACATGGATCTCAATTTCATTCAATGCTATAGATAATATGAAATATTTTTCTATTCTCTTTTCCACATGTAAAAAAATTAGAACTTTTATGCATGCATCAAAACAAAGAAGATCATAGATAAAATCAAACAAACATATCTTCCTATGTCAAAATTTAAAGCTTTTCTCCACCAATCCATTTAGCATGTGAATTTCAATATCAAAGGTTGGTCCACCATCTTCATTGGACTCTGGAGAGATTTGGTTGCCTGCATTTTTCATCCACTATTAATAATGAAAGCACATACACAAGATAGAATGTTGAATTAAATAACAAAATATAATGCTACTACCAAGAACCTAACATGAGTATACATTATCTCTATGCACACAATCCACTAGATTCCAATCTTCTCCACCAAAAATAGATGTAAGGAATGTTTCACCTATACATAGAAGTACAATAATGCATATTACTGGACTTAAAAATATGCACAGAAGACTCAGAGTCCCATGGATCTTGAAGCTTTAGAGAACTTCATGGAGCTACATGATCAAGGATCAACTACTTGATCGAGCCAAATGATAGGCAAGAAAGAAGCACCATATGGATTTGGATTTAATAAATCATGATGTCTTACTTAGTGAGGGCCTATTGCTCTTGGTTGCATGTACACCCATGACTCTTTCTTGAACGTTGCTCATATCCATTGTCCATGCTAATCCTTCTTTTATAAACATAGATAGCCTTGATGGAATCTTTAGGATACCATTGATCATGATGCCATTAGAATGATTTAGTAGGAATAAACTTGTAGTTTTTGTGGGGAAGGAAATGGGATGAATACAAGAAAGGGATAAATGGTGGATTTTGAGACCAATTGACAATGATGCCCTTGTGTTTATGGCTATGGTTGCGGAAGAAAGAAGGTATTGGAAAGATTGAATGAATGGATTAGTAGAATGGAGAGAAAGAATGTCAAAAGAAGTAGTAGTTCTCAAAGAAACACACAAAAAAAGATTCTTTTGAACTATACACAATATGAAATGCATTTTTTGAGAGAAATGGAGCCTTTTGGCAGAGGAGATTCTACATGCATCATTTGAGGATGAATCATCCAGTCAAGAAGTGGTTTTATTTAAAGCATACGAAAAAAAAAGTCCCAATGCAAGCATAGGAACAAAAAATCTTATCCCAATCCAGGCCCCAATTATGTGAAAAGAATTACAGCCTAATGTAGCAAAAGCTAGTTCCACTGAAGCATTAGACAAAGAAGTAAATCCATTGAAGGAGTCTCACCTATATCTAGAAGCTATTCGAGACATATTCATAAGAGAAGTGGAATGCTAAAAGTAATTAATCTTTATGGACTTAAAGGGATTGAACATTATTTTAAAGTGGGTATTACCCTTCTAGAAGAGGAGCTATTATTGTCCTACATGACTTGCTAAAGGGAAATTTGGATATGTTTGCATGGTCATACAAGTATCTGAAGGGGATTGACCCCACTATATATCACCATCAGATTGACATGAAACATGAGGCAAGCCGATAAGGAAACACTAATGTAAGATGAATCCTAACTATTTCTCCTTGGTGAAAACAGAGTTGCTAAAACTTTTAGAAGCCAAGTTCCTTTATCGAATGGCCAACATGGAATGGGTGTCACCTATTGTGGTAATAACCAAGAAGAATGGAAAGGTTTGCATATGTGTGGGCTTTTGAAAGTTGAATTCTAGGACCAAAAAGGATCATTTATGTATCCCTTTCAGAAATCAATTGTTGGATACATTGTTAGGACATGAGATGTACTTATTCTTGGACGAATTGATTGGATACAATGAGGTGTATTGCAAAAGAAGAGATGACCTTTACAACTAAATGCGGAACCGATGCCTACATAGTGATGCCGCATGCAATGCCCCTATTACCTTCTAGTAGTAGGTGATGATGGTGATAAACTTACAAAATAATTTGCATGATTTCATTGAAGTCTTTCTCAATGGATTTTGTGTCTTTAGAGTGCCCTATAAGTAGTAGCAATACATGCCGCGATGCTTTTATTAACGTCGGGAGTATGGAATCTCCCTTAACCTCAACAAATGCATCTTTGGAGTCTCTTCACTTAGAAGTTCTATTTGGCCACATCATTTTTATACATAGGATATCAATAGATCCCACAAATATTAAAACTATGATAGCACTAACCAACTTTTAAAAATTGAGGGGATTCATAGGATATATGGGTTACTAAAGAAATAAACTTTCATGTGGAAATTTGAATGTGATGAAGCTCTGAATATTTTGAAATAATGCTTGACCAAAGTGCCCATTTTGTAGTCCCCCTAATTGGATGAAAGAGTTCCATGTGCATATAATACATTTGTACAAGGGTTAGCCATGCAATCCTATGATAGAAAGGCTCTTGATGGCTCGATTAGTCCATTCATTATGCAAGCCCTAAGTCATTGGTAGAGAGAGGAACTATACAATGATAAAATTAGAGTGCCCTCTTGATGGTGTTTACATAAGAGAAGTTTCAACACTAATTGCTATAAACTCATTTCAAGTTTTATGTGGACCATGAGGCTTTGTCATTCTTGATGAATAAGATAGATGTAAAAGGATAGATGATGAGTTGGTTACTCCCATTGTAGGAATTTGATTTTGAGGTGGTCACATAGTCTAGTCACTCCTAGGTACTAGCTAAATCATGTGTCATGGATCCCTCAAAGTGATGAAGAGGACCAGGATGATCCAAACCTTTCTAATGATTTCATATTTTTAATTGAGAGTGTACACCATAGTATGCAGATATTGCCAAACTCTTGGCTACACAATAATGTCCTCTTAGACTCTCTAGTAGAGAAACAACAAAGCTCTTTTAGAATATTTTGAAGGATGGATCACAGATTATGCTTCATCCTTAGAAACAAACAATGAGTGGTGGTGGATAAACGAGTATTTTTTGTTGGCATTGCGGATTAGGGCCTTCCTAGAGATTTTTGCTTCTAGATTTTGTTTCAACTCAGAGATTAGGTGAATCATTAGAGTGAATCATATTATAGTTTGAAAACGGATGAACCCCACTCTCTCTAGAAGAATTAGAGTATAAGCAATACCCTTTTGAAAAGGAAAAGAGCACTCTAGGGTCTTAGGAAAGTGGACCAACATGGAAAACCTTAACTTCTATTTTTCTATGAGAATGTATATGTTATATATGGGTTTTTTACCCTCACTACATCTTTTTAAGTAAAGTGATATGGAGACATATCATAGGAGATGAGGTACTGACTATTCTAAAAGCATACCATGATGAGCCATGTGATGAATACTTTGTAGGAAAAGCAACAACTAAAAAGACTCTCCTTGCAGGCTAGTGGTGGCCAATAATGAATAAATATATCTATTATAACTATGAGTCTAAAAAGACTCTTCTCATAGAAGTGACATTTGCCAAAGTGTATGGGAAACTCAAAAAAGACAAGCATTGTGCCACTACAACCAATTGTCTCTCTAAAACCTTTTGATAAGTGGGGCATTGACTTTGTTCAAATCATCAATACTCCAACCAAATAAAAATAGAATATACACATTGCTCTTTGTATAAATTATGTGTTGAATGGTATGGAGTTAAATCTCTCAAGAGACATGAAGGAAATAGTGTGGCTTTATTCATGTATAAGGACACCATCACTCACTTTGGTAGTCCCTTGGAGCTTTCAATGAGAAAGGTACCCACTTCCTTAATGAAATTATGAAGGAACTCATTGAAGTTTACAAGATCTAGTTATTGAAAGTATATCCCATACTACCCTAGAGCCAGTGGCCTAGTTGAAGTCACCAATCAAATCCTTTGTTTGATCATCCTAACAAGGATGATTGTAGTACATTACTCTGCAATTGGTATGACTCACTAGTAGAGGTCCTCTAGGCATATAGAAACTCCCACAAAACCACAACAAGACATGCATAATTCCAATTGGTGTATATCATCAACGTTTTCTTTCCTATCAAGCTAAAATTTCCCTCTCTACAAGTTGCCATTAAGGAGTATCTAAGAGATGAAGAGTCCTTATAGTAGCATCTCATGTACTTGAATGCTTAGATGAGCCATGGTGGATGGCCTTAGTATAGTGCATGGAAGTTATGCAAACTGAGCAAAATCCTATCATGACAAGAAGAGTGATTCGATTCTAGCATATGCTTTGTGCTTTAACTAGTTTCTAGGCAAACTCCAGCAACACTAGATGTGCATGTACAAGGTACTTGCAGTAAATCACAATGGTTCTATGTAAGTATGAGCTTGATACCTTTCATTATCCTTTCTTTATTAATCGATATTGCCTAAAGAATTGTCTTCCTCCTTGGAGATGTCAACAATCACAACGACTAGACCCTTTCTCTTTTAGATGTCTCTCCATTGATGTTGTTAATATTGTTGACAATAGCTATTACTCTCATGATGAGAAAATGCTCATAAAATGGCATAGTTCTTTTGTCCCTCAACTCTAGCACTTGCTATCATTTTACTACTTTTTCCTTCATTCTTACAGATGTGATGGGATTAGCTCTAACACATGGTGTTGATGCCATGAAAGAAAATAAGGAAAAAAATTTGTTATGAGAGAAAAGGACTTCGGTCCTTGACATGCCAATCTACTCTTTGAGAAAAGGTGAAAACACCCTTAGGAGTAGGAAAAAAGAAAATAAAAAAGAGAGAGAAAAGAAACGAGAAACAAAAGAAAAGTGAAAAAAGTCTATTATGGGAGAAAATGATGAAATGTCATAATAGGTCCCACTCCAAGAAAAGGTGGCAATACCCTTGGGGAGGGAAGTTCGGTGAGGAAAAGATGGCACCAACTCACACTCCAAATCATTTGAATCACTAATTTATATTCTATGTACATACTATCAACCTTTCTGGATGTAATGATCTCTAGCATCAACACATGATGTAGTTTCGAAGTTACCTCCCTTGGTGTATTATATCCTAGAACTCTATTGTATATCTGAATATTTGATATAATTCCTTCTATATAGTGATCACCTATAAGCTTCTATATGTTTGAACCCTATAGTTTATAGCTTTCCTCACTTTGACAAAAAGTACTTTATATGTTGGCTACCTCACTAGGTGTGCCGCTTCATCATTAGTAACCAAATTTTGGCATCATTGACAAGTGAATCTTCATTGATAAACAATTGATTGACATGAGCTTTTATCCTATTAACTGGATGGAGATGTGAGTAAAGGATATGGTTTGTATCTATCAACATAGTGCAAGATAGAGGGTGGGATGAGTGACCAATATTTTCCCTTAAAAAAAAATAAGAGGTGAGATGTGTAAATATGATCATTGAACATGCAAGTTGAGTTACACTATACTGCACCATCAACTGTGCATGTTGGGATACTTCTCATGTACTCTAAACCTTTTCATTTCCTAAACCTATGTGTCAAAATGGGTTCTTTTCAATATGATTTGAGTGATGCAAGTGATTGGGGTGATTGAGTATTCTATTAGTTTAAATTGAGTGATTGGCAACCTTGAGAGATGTGCATCTCATCGATGACAATATTGTCACCACCACCAATAGTTGTTACATCTCTTAGTTGCTACTACATGGCCCTTCCCATGTTTCTTGCGTGCTATTCTAGTTCTCTTAGACCATTCATGTTGCTTTCACGACTTTGATGACTTGAAGGTTGTCATGGATAAACTTAATTGGGCCAAGTGTCTCTACCCCTATACTATGTATCCATATGAGTGTGTTTGAAGTTTTAAGTATGGGGATGCATGGGTAGGCTCTTATGCATCTCTATCCCTCAGTCTCTCTATTTTCCTCTCTTTGCCCCTCTTTCTACCTCTTTATTTCTCTACCCCCCATCCCTTTCTCTTAGCTTCTCTCATTCTCATTCCCCTCCTATCTTTCTTTATTTTTCTCTCTATTTTCTCATCTTCCTCTTTGTCTCCCTCTTTTCTCATCTTCCTCCCTCTCCCTCTCCCTCTCCCTCTCCCTCCCTTCTTTTTATTTCCCTCCCTCTCTATATATTTCTCTCTCCCCCTCTCTTTTCCTCTTTGTTTATCTTATTTCTTCTTTCTTTCTCTCCCTCCCTTCCTCTCTCTATTTCTTTGTCTCTCTCAATGCATCTCTTTACAAACAAGAATATAAAGAGAAGAGAAGAAAATATACAAACAAAGAGAGGAGAAACAATGCACCTACCTCAAGGCCTTGAAAAGGCAACCCTTTGCACCTCTCTCCTCTTGCCTTGCCAATGACGATGGCGGCATCTCTGTCTCTCTCTCATAAGTATTAAAGTTCTCTTCCTCTCTCTTTTGATCATTTTCATTTTTTTGCCCTCTAAATAATGTGCTCGGGTTTTGGGACATGTTTTTTTTTCCTAAAACAATGTCATTATTTGCAACACACATTGCAATGCAAATAGTGACACTTGTCGTAATGCTTTTTGAGTTGTAGATAGCAACACCTCTAATTTTTGTAAGAAACTACCATTGGTATGTCTTCATTCCTTTGTAGTGGGGCTAAGATGTGTATATTATATGGTCATGGACCATTAGAGGTGGAAAATACCAATCTTTGAGAGGGGAGGAAAAAAGTAAAATTTTGAGGTCATAATTAGTCTTTCCTACTCGTGTGGCACCTAGGACGAGTAGTAGGACATAAAGAGGATATGTAACTACCTTTGCAAGTTCTTAGAAACTAGTTACGAGGATATAAAAATATATAAACTGATTTGGAGGCCATTTAATGCAAAAAGGTGTATCGAAAATAAGTTGGTCACCTTTTGAGGAAAAAAATCTATTTTTTGTGAGAAATGTTAACGATTAATTTTTGGGACAAAAATAAATCCAAGTTATTAATATGCATTTTTGAAGAGTGCTTGAGGATGAAAAATGCTAGTTACAATGGTGAGTAGAAAAGAAGATCCCTTCCTTTCTATGTGGAGGCTACAACAAAAAGTAGGGTGGAGCATCCGTGGAAGAGAAAATCCAAGATTAAGTATTCCTAATCAATTTATTACGATGCCCTTTTTGAGTCCATATTTTCCCTAATGGATGGCTTTGTTTCTCATGTTTTCTGATCCTTGGAAAATAAACCTCCTATATGATACGTTCGTAAACTACCCTTGTGCAATTTGGAATGGCTTTTTTACAAGCTTACCATAGGATGTTGTAAGTGCCTCTTCCCACCAAGTTTGTCTTTATGAAATGTATGATGTATTCCATAATCCAAAGTATACAAAGGTTTCTCAAAGGATGCAGATCTTTCAAGGTGTAAGCATTGTTGGTACCTCTGGCTTCACCAAACTCTTCTCACATCTCCCATATAGAGCACTTCCATAATTGAGGCTTCTCACTACATGGAAGTTGGAGTACCTCACCCACCAAGGCAAGGTATTAATTCAACTAGTCCTTCCAGCCAATCCTTTGAATACCTCACTGCATACAAATTCTATTGCCACTGGACCCAAGGGAGGTTTGCATAATCCCACATTCCAGTTTCCTTAAGCCATGCTTGAGTTTTAGGGTTGACTAGGTCAAGGGTTACATGTGAGTCTTGAAACAATGCTGTCCAAACAAGTGAACTACCCAAAAGTCACATCCATCTTCTCATCATTATCAAATTTTCCCACTGAGGAGAGCACCTCACCTTAGTACTAAGAAAGGGGGTTAGCTTTCCATATTGGTGCTTTTGCTACTAGATGCCCTAGAAGTAAGTTTGCACAAATGGTTTAAATGTGCAATGGACGAGAAAACGTCCTTATGTAAGGAAGACAAGGAATGATGTCACATTTGAAGAGATGGGTCACTAGATGAACCATGCAAGGGTGATTTATAGAAAAGTTTTCCTTCTTTACAAGCATAACTTCTAGATTGGCAAACCCACACAATTAATAGAACATGGGGTTTCCTATGGTAGCCATCACCAAGAAGCTTCAAGCTTTCTTATTCTCTTTTTTTTTTCAATATGCGCTATCGCAGCGCGCGCAGGGTTGAAGTTCTTGATAAGGATAAGTTAGCACAACCAAAAAATAAGAGAAAAATCTCCTCTTAATTCAACTCAAAGCATCAATGAATGATCTACAAACATTGCCCTGCCATAGGGGCACATAATACTTGCATATTTTGACAAGATGTCTTTTGTAGAGTAAGAAGTGAATTAAAAGAACAATGTTGTAGCTAATTCTCTAAATATGGCTGAAGATATCAGCTCCAAATCAGCCCAAATATCTTCCAAAATTCACCTTTGATGATAGCATAAACTTCCCCTAACACGGTGTTGGTGTGTTTGGTATAGAGAATCCACCATGAGGGTAAGAGACAGCAGGGTGAAGGTAGATTTAGGGAGAGGAGTAGATGAAAGAGAATGGGTTCGAAGAAATTGAAGACGTAGAAGAATACTCCAAAAAACAAATAGAAAATGAAGAAGAATACTAAAAGAGATGAAGCCTGTCAATTTCTTTCAACATTATGAGAAGATATAACTCTAATAGACAAAAACACATATAAAATAATACCATTCTCTATGCTGCTCAAATCACCAATCTGATGCTTCCATTGGCTCCGTAAGGGGGTAAAATAGTAGCACACATGGGTAGAATTCTGCTAGATCACTCCTTCATCTCCCCCTTCGGAGTGTTGTTCGCTATCTGAAAACAATGATCATGCGATTTTGTCAATCTATCTTTTTACATAAAATCCTCTCAAATTGGTTGAAAGCTTCATGCTTTCTTTTAATGTCATCCTAATATAGAAGTTGTCTATAGTTTTATGGATTTTTACAAGAGATAATATCTAAAATATCAAAAATTGACTAAAACTTTTCCAAAATTCCAATATTTTTGAGCCATGGACACTAACGCTAATGTCTAAAATGGCATTGGCTCTCTAAATCAATAAGAAAGCCACACTCTAGACTTTTGTACACAATGTGTGCATAGCAGCATGACATCCAGCCCCTGCTAACTTGAACATCCTATGGCATGTGCCAAAGTCGCTTGTGCCATGTCAATGTCATCATCCTCTGCCTCTTCTTCTTCCTCTATGTCTTCATGCTCTTGAATTATAACCAAGTCTTCTAACTCATATGTTGAAATTTCTCTTTGTTTGAAGAGCTTGATTCTTTTTCCAGCTATGGGTATCTTCATGCTTGTTCCATCCAATTCAGCCAATGAATATGTAGCATTTTCATGAATGACCTTCACCACATTCGAGCTAAACTAATGCTTTACCATCTTCATAGAAGCACTATATTGATTGTCTAGGCTGCTGTCATAGATAAGCACCCAATCATTTTCTTGAATTCCTCTTCGCAGAAGTCGATGTCGCTTATCAAATGTTCTTTTGTTCTTCAATCTTGCTGTCTTTAGCTTCTCAATAGTTGCTTGAACATCTTCAAACCTTCTTTCTACCTACCATATGCGCAAAGTCAGCAACTCTTCTCTTCTCATGTCTTCCTCCCAAGGTAGAAGACTCCATGTGAGAATAGATTCTTCAATTGGAATAATTGGTTGTTGTCCATGCATAAGTTCAGCTGGCATATAACCAATCACTGAATTGTGAGTAGTCAGGTCAGCCCATAATGCAAAAGGTAGCACTTTAGGCTATTCTTAGATCTTTTCTCTACAATACTTTGCTAGGGCTTTGAGAATAGGCTAGTGCCCTCTCTCACTTTTCCCATTGCCTTCAGGGTTGTAGGCTGATGTTAAAGCCAACTTAATATCCAATTGAGCAAAGAAGTTGCGTGCCTCATCAGCATCCAACTCTCCTCTATCTACAATTACTTTACCCACACAATCATATCTACAAAACACTTCTTCAAGCAAAAAACGACAAACAACTTGAGTGGTATTGGATGTTAAGGCTTTGCCTTCAACTTGATTGGTTAGATCCTCTCTTAAGAGCACTAGATACCACATATTCCATATCCATGTAGGCATGATTACAAGATCAATAACCTATCTATAATGTATAGAAAAGGGATAAGTTAGTTGTAACCCATCTCGATGCTTGACCATAGAATACATCTAACACACATAACAGGTTTCAACAAAATGTGCTATGTCCCAATACATGTTTTGCCACCAATATTTTTCTTTGACTTTACTAAAGGTTCCTCATATGCCTCTATGGCTAGCCTCCGGAGAATCAGAGTTGCAGCAAGAAAAAGTGTGCACAAGAGGAAGATAGAAGCTCAAAGTACAAGAACAAATTCTTGTTTACTAAGTTGCTCAAGGTAAAACTTGGGTACACTCTATCTCCCCTTTGATAGTGACCCATAGGTTGTTTATCTAGCCCTTGCCTAGCAAGGGTTAGGGTTTCCCCTGCCCTTTAGGCTATTCACACCTATATACCCTCATACACACCCTTGCTTACAGTGGGTTCCTATGTCTATCCTCTAACACCCCCCCTCAATGTAAGGGTGGCATTGGATTACAAGGCTTGTAAGATGTCCCCCCCTTTAAAAAACAAGATGCCTTTATAAATCAAGCTACAAGAGTGTTTTTAGGTAGATGGTTTAAAGACTCAAAAAAGTCAATCTTTAGATGGATTGGAGAAATAATTGGCCACCAGTTCTTTGGGTACATAAGGAATGTTGGGGCATTTACTAGTGATATGCCCTGTCTTCTTGCATTTATTACATTTCATTTTTTTGGGATACTTCTTCCAAAAGTTGTTTACAATACGTCATTTTTTCTTACAAAAATAACATCTAGTGAGAATTGTACGTACCAATACTTGATCACGGGAAGTTGAAGATGCCTGACTGGTGCTGACTTCTTTGTGGTTCCTCTTTTCTTCATCCAAATAGGATTGGATGACACTTGCCAATGTAGGATCTGGAATGTTGGTAAGAGTGGTTACAAGGGTAGGAAACACCTTTTTTACAGCTTTTAAGAGAATAGCAATAGCATCTTCTTCATGTATTGGAGCTTGTATTGAGGCAAGCTGTGCCATAAGTCCCTTCATATTAGAAATAAAATTTTCCAAGTCTTCTCATGATCTATATTCCAAGCTAAAGAATTCAAATTTAAGGAAGATTTTAGTATTTTTACCAGTGGCTCCATAGAGCTTTTCATGCTCATCCCATTTTTCTTTAGCAGTATTTAGGTGATCAACATGATGAATCAAAGACTCATCTAAGTGTAACATTATGATCTCTTGGGCACATTGGTCATCCTCTACATCAACCAAATTTGCAGAATTTACAGCTCTAGTGCCTTGAATGAGAGGCCAATACCCTCTCTCCATCATTTTGTACTTGATAAGTACCTGCCCCACAGGTGGAAATCTTTGTCATCAAATTTTCAAATTTGAGGACAAACATCAGCATATGTTGTGGCCATTGGGAAGGTCTTACCACTTCCTAGAACAAGGGTAGTGTCTAGTCCCTTACAAGCTTGCCATTGAATGCAGAAGCAAATCAAACACTTAATACAAAGTTGTAATGAGGAGAAATACTAAAAATCATACATATGCAATATTCCAAAATATGACTTTGGTGGTCCTTTATTATGTGCAATCTTCTTCTAAGGCTTAATGGTCTTTTTAGGATTCAATGATCTGAACCTAGACTAAACTTCAAGCTCCTTCTTGTGGTATGGCTTAGTGGATGAACCTTGTGTTGGAAAAGGACAGTCTGTGATCTCAATGTTTGTTGTTGATGATTCCGAGGAGAGTACAATGGCACTCATCCCTCTGATTTCATTGACCAGTGTACTTAAAAAAGGTTACTCAAGATATGCAATATAATTCTAGTGTATGATGGTCTATGTGTTTATAATTGTACAAATAGCCTTACAACTTGAAGCAAAGCACTCAGTTGTTTTAGTTTCTTGATAAACACATTTATATTATGTAAATATTAGCAACAATGATGATTAAACAATGTGCCTTAGTGCTTACAAGCACTCATCTGTAGCTCATGTTGCTAGAGATGGTAAATCTTGGTCTTGATAAGCTTGATGATGACTTTCCAAGTGCACTAACCTCTAAGATTAGGTTCCCAGATTAGTAACTGACTCAAAAGAAGTTAACTCAGTGATTATAATCAATGTTACTGACCAAACATTGAGAAATCTGAAAGTTGAAGCTTGAAGCTTCCTGGCTCTGGCTACAAGAGACCCACAGTTAGGTTTTCACTTTGTGGAAGCAGCAGAGGAAGAATTTCTAAGAACCATCTTGGCTAGACTAAGCCCACTTGGGGGACTATCAAAGTCCCATGGTGGCCGCCATTTATAAGTCTGTTGCAAGCCGCACTACAGTATGAAATTCCATGCTATCAGAACTGTGCCATTTTCTGCATTTGTGAAATGCTGCCCACAACGATGTCCAATGTCAGGGATTGACATGCCACACTCAATCGCCTAGAGCTAAGGAGAAAATATTGAGAAGAAATGAGAGGCTTAAATTACTTCTATCTCCCACACCAGCTCCTCAAAGGTTAGGGGGTGTGGTTGGCTATGGAGTTTGAAGGTCCAAAAAGAGAGAAATAGAGATTTTCTCTTGCACTTAGTGGAGCTAAGGTTTGAGGAAACTGAAGGGATCAGAGGAGGATCTGATACCATTTGGAGAATCATAGTTGCAGTAGGAAAAGTGTGCACAAGAGGGAGATAGAAGCTCAAAGTATAAGAACAAATTTTTGTTTACTACATTACTCAAGGTACAACTTGGGTACACTCTATCTCTCCTTTGATAGTGATCCATAGGCTGTTTATGTAGCCCCTACCTAGCTAGGGTTAGGGTTTCCCCTGCCCTTTAGGCTATTCACACCTATCTACCCTCATACACCCTTGCTTACAGTGGGTTCCTATGCCTATCCTCTAACACAGCCCACATGCTTTCATGGAATTCCTTCATTACCTATTGTTACAATCTTTTGTTACCTAAAACTCAGACATGCACTCCTTTCTTCTTCTTTGTGGGCTTCCATAGATGTCCTTGTTTAAGAAAAAATCCATAAGCTTTCCTCTTAATATGCTTAAACTCTTCATCAGTCCAAAACTTCTCCTTCTTCATTGTGCTCAAATATTTGCCAATATTTAGCCAATATTCTTTATAATCTTCTTCAAGGAAATGAACTAGAACTTGAGAAATGCAATGAGCATGCTGGCTTCTAGTTGACCACCCTTCTTCTAGAACAAATCTTTAATATTTGTTGTTGTATGGTGATTTACAGTAGTATCTTTTCTTGTTCTTACTGTACTTAATGCTATACCATTAAAAAGATCAACTTCACCTACAAGATTTAGCTTTGGGTTTGTATATGCAACAATTGAAAAGGTACTTTCAGTAGCCATGGTATGAAATTCAGCAAGTATAGATTCTTTAGCTTCATCTTCTTCCATCAGCTCTTCTTCATTGTCATATCTTGCACGTGATAGCATGTCAGCAATTGGATTCACCTTTCCTGCAATATGCTTTAATTCGGGGTTGAGAGGTTTAATATATGCAATCAATCTTAGCATAGAAATCTTAGGTGTAGAGCAGTTGTTAATCATGTCCAAGAGTGGAAGACAATCACTTTCTACCACTACCGAAGCACCTATAAAGTACTCATGATCACAACTTAATGTTGTTTACTCCCCACAATTCCTTTTTACTTGGGCATACCTTCTTTGACGTTCATTGAGAACCTTTTCTACAAAACGAATTGCATACTTGTTACCTTCAAGGTCTTCTTGGTCAACATCCCATCCTCTCCCAATGGGAATTCTATCCATAGTAAGGATGATGGGTTGACCATTTGAATAATCATCCCTTTTGAGAGTGGGGGTTAAAATTAACAACTTCTTTAGTTTGCGTACAGTGAGAGTATGCTCTTTCTCCTAAGAGAATCTTTGGCCTTTTCTTAATAATTGATAGAGATTTTCAGCTACATGAGAAAAATATGGTATCCATATGAGATAGAATACACATGCGCCAAGAAATCTTCTCACCTCTGAGATATTTGTGCATTTTTCTTGCATTCTATTGATGGAATCTATCTTGATTGGTAAAGGTTTTCATCCATAGGGGCCACATAGATGTTCAACCACCAGGACTTCTTTTACTCAAAAAATAGACTTAGCTCTAGAAAGGGTAAGATGTACCTCTTCTAGCCTTGTCCAAATCCTATCACAATCATGAATATGGTTAACTACTGTAACGTGTCCACTACTATCATCCAGGACACGTCTTAGCAGTCCATCGGAAAGGATGTCTAGAAAGGTCCGCCCAGCACTCCCACAGAATGTTACGGGGTTTGCGATCTAGGGCTTTCTGCGTCTGCCACGTAGCGGAAGTGTTTTGGCTGTTCCCACTTAGGATCGAATGGAATTTGGGTTTTCTTGATTGGTCATTTCCTAACAACAACTAGTATCAGACCTAAGAGAACTACTTTATGCAGAAACGCCAGGTCCGAAGCGGATTCACACTGCACTTGGTTCAAAGAGAATGGGAAACGAGAGGGATGCAAAGCTCAACCTCTCTGCCATGAGGCATAGTCCCATTCGGTTCCCCTAAAACAGCGTAAAATCGATTAAGACATAACTCTAGGTCAACGCTTTTTGTTGTTCATGTCCTTTGACGATCATTCTGCTGTTCTTCAAGATTTGAGAAAAGTTCCCGGCTAATCGGGACCACCCAACCGTAGGACGGACCCATGGCCCATCCTCCGCACTTTCCTCGATTTGTTTTAGTTATGTAATTATCTAACACATTAATTTGATATGTAACAATCAGCTTCTTTAATTAAACCGTTACGCACTAGTTCCTTCACGTAATCGTATCACCTGACATAGAAAAAAAATATCAAACAAGTTCTTTATTAATATATTATCATATTTATCTTTGAAATACAAGGAGTTCCACCTGTAGGCTTGTCAATAATCCACCCGAAGGCTATCCATCAATCCACAGGGATCACTATTCCAAGCTTCTGCCCAAAGACTAGTATGCGGGCCTCGAGATCCAATCCCGAGTCATGTTAGCCTCTTGTGCAGGTCCCGGAAGGTGAGGGATTTACGGCCAAATGTTGGATACTTTAGTTTCCGGTTTTTAACTTTCCTTATTTAGAAGGATATCAAAGAATACATCCTTTTGCAAGATAACTTGCGTAAGGATCCGCCATCCTTGTTGAGGGTATTTAACCTTTCTTCTTGTGAATCAATCAGAAGACTATATGATTTCGTACTTGCGCAGCAAGTACGAAATCATATAGTCTTCTGATTGATTCACAAGAAGAAAAGTTAAATACCCTCAACAAGGATGGCGGATCCTTACGCAAGTTATCTTGCAAAAGGATGTATTCTTTGATATCCTTCTAAATAAGGAAAGTTAAAAACCGGAAACTAAAGTATCCAATGAACTTTAGGGTTGACCAAGTTGGGTTAGGGCATACCCTATTAACCCAACTTGGTCAACCCTAAAGTTCATTGGATACTTTAGTTTCCGGTTTTTAACTTTCCTTATTTAGAAGGATATCAAAGAATACATCCTTTTGCAAGATAACTTGCGTAAGGATCCGCCATCCTTGTTGAGGGTATTTAACCTTTCTTCTTGTGAATCAATCAGAAGACTATATGATTTCGTACTTGCTGCGCAAGTCCTGCATTGTAATATACGATGAAACAATCCGTTTTAGTTTCTTTAAGCTGACGTTTGTCGGACCTAGAGTCTCTTTTTTAAGAACCTCAGGGACAAACCCTAGTTCTTTTACATTTACAAATTTATTGACCCTACAATCAGGGAAGGTAGTCAAGTGTTTAAGGTATAAATGTTTCTTGGTCTTTAAATCATTCCCAATGCATATTTCGTAGCATAGGTATTTCTAAGTTTATATTAATTTGGTTAACTTTTAGAAGGTAATATCGAGATCACCTCGGCACGATTTGTTACCTATGTGACAATTGATTTTTCAGTCCTAAACTTTATTGCTTTGAGGTTAGGCAAATTCAATTAAACTTCCTTTTTCCTTGCGAACAAAACTCATGCCAAATAAACAATCTTTTCCTTGTTAAGATATGCAGTTAGCAATGATAACTTCCAAGAGTTTAAGCAACGTAAGAAACCTTTCATGAATTTCACCTTCTATGATGATTCGTTGCAATAAAAAATACGGGTTAATGGTGCAAGATGCAGTTTTTATACCTTCAAGATTTAACCGAATTATACTACTATAGCGGGCAGATAATCTTGCTTGTAATTCCTTTTCAATGCATAATGCTATTTGAAGGAAAACTATGTTTTATACATTATCCATTTTTCATGTTTAATTAAACTAAATTCCTTCATCGTAATTAATTAGGGTAACTATATCTTATCCTAACAATTCCTCTTGCATGATTGAATTAAAACCGGTATTTAAAAAAAAAACCCAAGGAAAAACCTAGTTTTGGGGTGAGATATCCACATGGATACTGGGAGATGACCCTCCCGTAGCTACTCCTTGGACTTTCTTAGGTGGCATCGCAGTTGTAATCCTTCGGATGTGAAGGCAGCTTTTACTCTCCTTTCGGATTTCCACTGTCTCTCTTTCGAGGCAAGGAGCCGTTTAAATGATTGACCACGAGAAGGAATAATAAGACCTTTCGGTTCTTAGCTTCTTCGGAGAGGGAAAGGTTTATAAAGCCTAAGAAGGCCCTATAGGGTATATACACGGCAAAAAGGTTATGGGTGAGTGTGGCTTCACAACCACATGAACCTTTGGAGAACTTTGGGCTTGGGGTAAAAGGTGTAGAAAGGGAATTTTTAGACTAGTAAATGTTTTTGGGATTTTAACCCGGAGTGAGAGGGAAAGGTGAAGGGTGAAGGCTTATAGTAGGGGGGAGAGGGAAAAGTGTGTGTAAGGAAAAGGGAACACAGGGGGTTAGAAAGGGCTTAGGGGGGGTGTGTTAAGAGGAATATGGGGGTGAAATATGGGCTCACAAGAAGGGACTTATAACTTTAAGTACGGGGAAGGGATTTGTGGGTTATGAGGCCAAGGGGTGTGGGGGGTTTAACGGCCCCTCGGGAAGGGGAGTAAGGCCTTAAGACCGAGGCGGGGTGAAAGGATTTCTAAGGGGTAGAATGGGGAGGGGGGAAAAGGGTAAGGAAAGGGTATAGGAAGGGAGCTTGAGGGTATTAAAAACCCGAGGGGGGGAAATGAAAGAGTAGAAGGGATATGAGGGGGTGAAAGGGGGCTTAATTAGCCCCCCTTAGGAAGCTTCTTCAAGGAAGCTTCCCTATCCCAGGTGGCAAGAGGGGGGGAAATTTGGCGGCAATGGGGGGTGAAAAGTCCGCAGGTGGCAGACGATGGCACCGTGGGGAGAGAGAATAGAGGTGACAGGCGGCAGCGGCCGCTCGGCAGCACCAGGCGACGTTCTCCTCTTCTTCGTCCTCCCTCGATAGCAGCACCAGCAGCGCCAAGGCTTCGTCCTGTCCTCCCTTGTAGCCTCCCCCGTCTCTACTGCCCACCCTCGGCTTTATAGGGAAGGGGAGGGAATCCTCTCCCCTCGACGTGTCCAATAGCATGCTATATGGAGCCGAGCAAGCTCCAACGAGGAGCTTGCTGGCTCCATTATCCATCCTCTACACTTCCAGCACGATGCGCCGCTGTGTGAGGAGGAGAAATTCAGAATATATATATTTGATATATTACATTCTCTCCCCCTTACAAGAATCGAGATGTCCTCATCTCGAGATAAACTGGGGATATTGATAGTTGAGAGTGCCTTCATCTACCCAAGTGGCATCCTCTTTGGGATAATCTTTCCATTGGACGAGGCATTCTCTCAAGGTTCTGGATCTTAACTGTCTCTCCCTAGCATCTAAGATCCTATCCGGCCTTAGTTCAAGGACTCCTTGACTAGGCATTACAATTTGTTAGTCATCAAGTACATGGTTAGGATTGGGTATATATTTTTTCAATAGGTTGATATGGAATACATTGTGAACCTTTAGGTTCTCAGGGAGTTGCAATCTATAAGCATTGGGTCCTAGGCATTTGAGGATTTTGTACGGCCCACAATACCTTCGACTTAGCTTCTTGCAATCTCCTAGGGATAGAGAACTCTTTTTAGGGCGTACGCGATTGAATACCATGTCTCCTTCTTCGAAGACTCTTTCTTGATGCTTCAAATCTGTGTATGACTTTTGTCTATCCTTGGCTGCTTGTATGTCTTGTCTTATTGTTTTTATTTGATCATTCATCTCTTCCAACATCTTCCTTGACGCTTCAACCCTTAGGGTTGGATCAGAAAAGTTTAGGGGACTTCGATAGTCATGACCATACAATGCTTGGAAAGGGGTCATCTGAATGCTTTGCTAGTAAGAAGCATTGTAGGAAAATTCCACCAAAGGCAAGTATTGAATCCACTTCTTGGGTTCTCGAGAGCAGTATGCCCTAAGCATATCCTCGATGACTTGATTTATTCGCTCTGTTTGGCCATCTGTTTGGGGATGGTAGGCGGTGCTAAAATAGAGTTGAGTCCCAATAGCTTCAAAAATGATTCTTCTGGGTAAACCATGTCTCTCTCTCTCCTCCCTCTCTCTCTTCTAAGGGGGAGTTCATGTGGGAAGAGTAAAGAAGAAGAAAGAATGGTGGAGGCTTGTCCGGCATCGATCGGATTGCTCCACGGGCTGGAAATGGTGACTTGTGATCGTCATGAGCATGAAGTGCTGCTGATTTTCAGATTTGCAGCCATGGACACGAAACCCGAAACATGCAAGTAAGCGGTAATTCAATTTTTTCAAAGGAAATTTGAGATTTCATGGCTTTTGATTTATAAAATGTTGTTCATGTGGGCTAAAAATTGTTAATGTTGCTGTTTTCCATGAGTACTTGTTGATCATAATCAGAAAATTAGAAAAACATGCATCTTGTGGCCCAAAATAATACACTAAAACACGTAAAATATGGAAAATCAAGGGAAAATGATGGTTTTGAGCATAAAAATGGGAGAATAAATAGGAACACCAACTAAATTTTCATTTTTGTTGCAAGAAGGAAATAAGGGCCATAGCCCATAATCTATTTTGAATTTTTAGTAATTAAATAATGCAGAAAATAAGGAAAAATACAAGGAAAATAGAGAAAAAACACTAAAAATAGGGGAAAAATGCATTTTGGATGCGGAAAATTAATGAAAATTAAGAACAATGTTTGTGAATGTTTGTGGGGACTGAGGCATGAGGATTTGCCTCAGTTCAACCCCAACTTCTTGTTCTAGTGCATCTTTTTCCACTTTTTACACATAAAATGATGGCAAAATGCCCTATAAATCTATACCACAATGCAACATTTGATCGATGGGAGGGTAGAGTGGTTAAAATATGTCTAAATGTGGAGTAAGATGATGAAAAGATTGTTGTTTTTGTTTGCATGCCATATAGGTCGGTGAATAATTATAAAATGAGAGCCTAGTAGCACGAGGGATTCCTCGGTGCTAGGTTCGTGCAACGCTGCATAAGAACGGTAGTTGAAAATCATTAAAAGGATGTTTTCCATATGTGCACAATATTGATTTCATAATTGTTTGAGCACTTCGCATCCACAATATGCATAAATCATGGAAATATTTAAAGGTATCAGAAATCCTGGATGCACAGCAATTGCTTTCATTAGGACCTTGACCCACATTGAGTGAGAGACAGGACACCCTAAGCCATAGGCTAGTCGTGGGGTCTAAGGGAAAGAGAAGTAAGGAAAATGGTACATTGCTGTATACGATTAAATGGTACCTTGAGTGGATTTTGTGCGAAATGTTTATATGTTGAGCGACGCATCGAGGGGCCAATCCCCAAGGTGTAGGAGAGTCGCAGAGGGGTGGCGGCACTTAGCCGTTGGAGGACCCCCTATGTCTGTGCTTCGTGCCATTAGGCAATGTGTAAGGGACTCCCTCTGAGGAGTAGTGGGTAAGAGAAGAGTGGACTACAAACGACCTAATACAAACGCAAGATGTCGAGGAAGGCAATGTATGTGTCATCAATGCTCCTGGCCACAAGGCCGTGGAGTTGTTGAGCGCGTGAGATAGAGGTCCAACTAGTGCATGAGCCAGTGCCAGCCCGTTCTAGGTTCCATCAGTGGTGCGTTTGCCAGGAGCCGCTTAAAAGTGGCGGTCCTCGAATCCTGGTTGTCAAAGGACCAACTAGCAATTTATGCCAAAGGATACTGTGATTGATCCGTTATTTATTGATAAGCATCATCTAGCAGAAATCCAAAAGTAAGAAAGAGGCGAAAGAGCTAGGCGACGTGCTGAAATTTTTAGGAGATATTCCCCTAAGCGTAGCGGTGCTAAACCCTTACGAGGGAGTGGATCTAGTGGTCTTGGGGCCACAAGCGGTAAGCTAGGAGAAGGTGGAAGATCTAGTGCTCCCCTTTCTTCCATAAGTTAGTCTACATCAAGAGCGGGAGGTGCAACCTCACCATCCCCTATTCCTAGTGCAAATCCAATCCTCGTCATGGCACAGCCTATTGCAATTCCAGTAGGAACGACGGATTTGCCGGCTCTAGGTTACCCGCTACCCATTTTTAATGGGCTAGTTGAGGAAGATGCGGAACTCCACATTAGGGAGTTTCAAAAGCTGATGTTTAACTGTCGCATTCAAGAAGGACATTTAATGATGTTCTTCAATATGACTCTCAAAGGAAGAGCCGCTACATGGTATCATGGTTTAGAAGCCAGAACCATATTGAATATTGATTCATTTTATGGAGCTTTTGGAAGGGAATTTGCCCCTGAAAGGGGTGGGAAATATTGGTTGCGTATACTCAACGTGACCCGCCAAGAACCACGCGAGGATATTCGTGCTTATGCGAAGAAAATAAAAGAGGTTTTCCATAAGTTGGACACCTCTATTCCTATCCCCGCAGCTGCCCAATTGCAATATTTCCTACATGGTTTGGACTTTAACATCCAATTGCAGTTGAGTAGTGTCCCCTTGGGGGATATAGATGCTGCCATTACGCGAGCACAAGAGGTGGAATCCCGACTACAAGCAGCCTATGCTTCTCGAGGCAATTCGAATATGGGTTTAGTATTGGGAAACAATATGGCGATGACCAATGGCAATAGTGGCCAAGGGATAGCGATGGCTAACCCTAATGGGAGAGGGAACATGATGCAGAATGTCCCTTTATTACTAGCTCCCCCTAGCATGTCGATGCCTACGGGCAGTCAAATGACTCCAAACGGTGGAGGCCAGGCAGTCAATTCTAATACCATGCCTGTGGCTCAACAACCAGTGCCTAATAGAATTGTTAGGCCGATGGAACGACATGGTAATGACCAAGGCTATGAGTTGAGCGCTTCTAATGTTCTTGGCGAGGTTAAGGACATGATGAAGCATTATACCGACATGATTACGGAGCAGTATCGGCAAATAGCCGTTGATGTCAACTTCCTTAAAAAACAACAAAATTTGATAGGAAGTAGAAACCCAGATGAGGGTGCACCTTCGAGGTTTAGCTGCAAATGGTGTGGTGGGCAGCACAATCCAAGGAATTGCCCAAATGTTAAGTGCGACATCTGTGGAAAATCCGGCCATCTAGCAGCTACTTGTTGGAGTAAGATCAGTTCCCTCCAGTGAGGTAGTCGGCAACCAGGGCCTGTTAATCATCATACGCAAGGAAATGATTCCTAGCGAGAAGATGGGCCTAAACAAATACTTCAACGACCAAAGACTACAGTGGAGGAGCTACCCAGTGGTAGTGGGGTTAGTTTGATTGAGGCTGTACGCGTTAATGATGCTGAAGCCTCTAATCTGCGAGCTATTCTTACAAGAGGTCAAAAGGGTAGAGAAGCCGACAAGGATAAGCCTGTCGACGGAAACCCTAATCAAGGCGACAAAGGAACGCAAGTTTTGGATCCTGCCATGGAAGGGGGACCTTTGAAGCCCGTGGAACGTAAAGTCGATAAGGAACCACCAAAGAAGAAGGTGAAAGTTAAGAAAGAGGCAATAAAGCAGGTTCAGCGACCTAAAGAGCGGATGGTTTGGCGTGAAAAGCGAGCTCTATCGAACTATCATGAATTTGATTTGGCGAGCTCTCTTTGCGAAGTCAAGCCGGATGTGAATCTTTTACAGCTTATTAAGCTTTCCCTAGGAGTACGCAAGGAATTTAGAAAGATCCTACGTACCGGGTATATCGTAGAACCTTTGGGTATTGCGCGAGTTGGTGATGACTGGTTCGAGCATGCTGAGAAGCATTGCCCAAGGGTTGCAGCCTATGTCGATGGGATATTAGTAGATTATGCCATTGTCGACACGGGATCATCTGTTTACATCATGAGTTCTGAACTGATGGAAAGGTTGGGTCTTACGATCCAGAAAGATACCTCCACAATTCTCAGAATGGCAGATGATAGTTTGAGACAGCCGGAAGGCTGCATTATTAAGGTCCATGCCACTGTTGCAAATGTAGAATGCCTGTTGGACTTTAGGGTGATTCGTTTTGCAGGGCATCCAAGTTACCAAGTATTACTCGGACGACCTTGGATCTTGCAAGCAGACTGCCAAGTGGATATACCCGTCGGTCGACTAATATTCGGCAGAGGTGCCCAGCGTGTGGTGGTTGATGCTTACCCTGAGTCCCCGCAGAGTGAGAGAGCTCCTCTATCTTCTACAGAATTGGAGACATTAGAAGATTTATCTGCCAGTGAGACATCATCGAGTGATGAGTCCAAAGAGGGATCCACCACGGAAGACATCTATCAGATCACTTTGAATGAGCCGATAGAAGGCCAAGATCGTATAAGAGATGCAGATGTTATTGAGCTAGACCTTGGTGCGCCTGATGATTCGCGGCCAATTAAATTAGGTTCTATGCTCAGCACAGCAGAAAGGGAGGACTATGTGGCCTTGATTCAGGAATTCCGTGATATCTTTGCCTGGAGTTATGACGAGTTGAGAGGCATTCCTCTTAGTTTTGCTTTTCATACAATTCCGTTGAAAGAGGGCAGTCGTCCTGTACGACAAAAAGTAAGGCATATGCCTTTCGAAGTGAGGGACGGGTTATTTGAAGAGTTACAGAAGCTTCAAAAAGCAGGTTTGATTTTTCCTGTGCAACACACAGAATGGTGTTCGCCAGTTGTGATCAGAAAGAAGAAGAATAATCAAATCCGATTATGTGTAGACTTTAGAGAGCTGAATAAGCAGACAGTTAAGGACTACTACCCGTTGCCATTTATTGACCAGATTTTGGATCAATTAGCGGGTAGGGAGATATATTAGTTTATGGATTTCTTTGCAGGATATAACCAGATGGCAATTGCAGAAGAGGACAAGTTGAAAACAACTTTTATTACTGTATTTGGTACTTTTGCGTACCATATGATGGCCTTTGGTTTATGCAATGCGCCTGGTTCGTGGCAACAAACAATAGATAAGACATTCGGTGACATATCCCCTGAAGAGTTGAAGGTGTTTATTGATGACTTAGGGGCCGCCACCGTGAGAGAAAGGTAGCTGATCATTTTAAGAAAATGTTTTGAGCGCTGTAGACAATTTTGCATCGCCCTAAACCCACGGAAGTGTGTTTTTGGAGTACCTTATGGGCTATTGCTGGGTCATGTGGTCAGTTCGATAGGAATTGCGACAGACCCCAAGAAGGTCAAAGTTATAGTTGCCATGGGTCCACCACGCACTCCGAAGGAAGTTCATACCTTTCTGTCTTCGGTTGGTTATTACCATAGATTCATAAACGCCTTGGCAGAAAGAACGTTGCCGCTTACAAATTTATTGTCCTTTAGCTGTTTGTTTGTATGGGGCGACCCTTGTAAGGTAGCATTCGAGGATGTGAAACAAGAGCTAGCAAGAGCTCCCATTTTAAAAGCACCTAAAAGAGGTGAGGTGTTCTATATATTCTCAGCAGCCACCATGTATAGTATCAGCTGCTATTTAGCCCAAATTTGGGAAGAGAAGTGGTACCACCCGATTGCTTTTCCTAGCCAGAAGCTGGGGGTATCCGAGATCAATTATACCTACATGGAGAATTTGTGTCTAGCGATGGTCCTTGGGACCAAGAAATTCAGGCATTATATTCTTTATGAGAAAGTCGTGCTTTATACGAAGGTGGAGGGACTTCGATTATTGATGAATAAGCTACAGCCACCTGATCGTCTAGCAAAGTGGTTGATCACTTTGCAGGAATTTGATTATGAAATCAGGAGTAAGCCACCAAGGTTGCAAGGCATCGTGGAATGTCTTGTGGACTTTGGGGAGCCGAAAGAATCTGTGGCTGAAGGTAGTGACATGGAGTTGTTATCTAAAATAGATACGGTATCTATTCCCTCCTGGTACGCTACAATAACACATTATTTATCAACGGGAGAGGAGGGATCCGAATTATCTAAAGCCGAGAGAAGGAAAATTAAGCAGCAAGCATTAAAGTTTTCCTTGATCGCAAGTACATTATATCGGCAAGGGGTTGATGACATCTATCGCCGATGTGTGATGCTTGACGAGGTGCCATTCATTTTGGAAGAGTGCCATGATTCTGCTTGCAGTGGCCATTTTGCTGGACGGCTTACAGCACAAAAGGCTTTAAGATTAGGTTATTGGTGGCCTGCCATCTTCCAGGATACATTTGCGTATGTTAAGAGATGTGATATTTGTCAACGCCATGATAGTCGAGAGAATAGGAAACGACCACTCACCCCTGTTATGGCGATACTTCCATTTGAGAAGTGGGGAATAGACTTTGTGGGTCCTATTACTCCGTCGTCAACTGCGCAAAAGAGGTATATCATTGTAGGAACTGACTACTTCACAAAGTGGTCAGAAGCACGTGCAACAAGGAAAGATGATGCTAAAGAAACTGCTAGTTTCCTTTTAGAGCAGATAATATGCCATTTTGGTCCGCCGAAAGAATTAGTGTCCGACCGCGGAACCCATTTCCTGAATAAGGTGATCAAAATCTTGACAGAGACTTGGCAAATCAAGCATAACAAGACAACCCCATAAAACCCGCAAGCCAATGGGCAAGTCGAAAGCACCAACAAGCAGCTTGTGGGCATCCTGTCCAAAATTGTGTCCGAAAAGAAACGGGATTGGGATAAAAAGTTATACATGGCAGTGTGGGCCTATAATACGACCTTCAAACGAGCCACTAGCCATACCCCGTTCAAGTTAGTATATGGGGAGGAGTGTGTCTTGCCTTTAGAGATTGAGCTGCCGACTATTCGGTTTGCCATCAATCATTCTTTGAGTGATGAAGACACACTTTTTGAGCGCTTGACGATACTGGCACATTTAGATGAGCTTAAGCTACAGAGCTTATTGCACCAAGAAGTGGCGAGCGCCGAATGAAGCAGCTACACGACCTTAAAGCCAAGAAATACACCTTCAAGAGAGGACAGCTTGTTCTATATTATGACGCACGACGTGAATTATTTCCAGGCAAGCTAGAGCCCAAATGGGACGGGCCCTATAGGATCGTTAGAATAGGAAATAATAAATCCACAGTCTTGTTAGCTGACCTTGAGGGATAGAATTTAAAAATAAGGTTAATCTTAATAAGATTAAACCTTATTATTTCTGATTGCACTAATACTATGATTGCCTTGCAGGTCTAGGCGAGATCGATCAAATATCTGCAAGGAAATCGTGATAGAGGTTGATGGGTCGTTTGATCCCTTATTTAGAACACCCATATTTAGAACAGAGGTATCATCAGGGAAAGCTCATTTGGTGGAGCAAAGGATACAAGGTGATTGAGCAAGAAGGCGGGGCATTTATTTGGGAGATCAAGGTCTTCTGCCATCACTGCCTACAAATTTTGATGAGCATCCCTATTGAATTCAATGATGATGGAGGGATGGAGCTTACAGTCCACCCGTTGAATATGCTGAATTTCGATTACCATAATTACGAGTAGAGTTCCGGATGGCGGGATATGTAAACCCTCATGGACGTACACCTTGTACTTTGATGGGGCGTCCAAGGGTGCATGCAAAAAAGAAAGTGTAGGAGTTGTCATCCGAGACCCCCGACAACGCATTGTCATGAAGTTAGCTGCTTATCTCGGGGTGAATTTTACCAATAATATGGCAGAATAGAAAGCCCTGATTATGGGTTTGAATATTGCAAAGAAGGGTGGTATCCGTCAGTTATTGGTGAAAGGGGACTCTCAATTGGTTTTAAATTAACTCGATGGGATGTACATGGTACGAAACCCTATCCTTTGCATGTACCATCATACTGCCATAGCCCTGCTAGACGAATTTGATAGAGTGTCTTTTCAGCTGATTCCAAGAAATTGGAATCAGTTTGCCGATTCATTGGCTAACCTTGCGTATGAAGAAGATCTCTTCTTTAATTGTGGCCCTTGTCCCGATATATCTATTGATGGTGAGACAGGACCTGATCGTTTGTGGGGTATGCTTTCTGAACATGCCCTCTTTGGTAGACGATGGTTGATCTGGGTGATGCAGAGGGTAGGCGAGACTCATCTATCTTTATTATCTTGGACCCAAAAACTGATTAGACGACATGTGATGTGAACACCTCTTGCGATATACGCAAGAGGGATGGGTCATAATTTAATGCACTTAGTTTAGGGCTACGAGCCTCTGTTCCCCTGGGAATGGTATGCTTTGATGTTTATCATAGTTGTTTCATGGAGGATGTTATGCATAGTTATGTTTGATTTCATTAGGCCAAGAGGGCCGATTCAGTTTTGTAGTGAAGTGTTTTATTTCATTAGGCCAAGAGGGCCATTTCCCTGTCTAGTGCGCGTGCGTTTAATTGGGTTTTTGGTTTAAGTGTTGTGCTGGACAGGTTTTGTGATTTGTGGAATTTGGTGGAGCCCGGAGGAGCCTTTGCTGCGATGGAAGCTTTTTGTGGCCAATCCAGGTGATATCTCTACTTTACGAGTACCTTTCTTTCCTGTTATATGTGTATTTGTACTTGTCGAGGGGATATATTTTTGTTGGGGACCGGCAACCAAGGCATGAAGTCCCAGGTTTAGGCTAAGTATGTTTGAGGGAGGTCGGAGTAGTCATTGCCTCCTATAAAGACATTGTCAGGCATCGAAAGACATGTTTTAGAAGGAAGTCCTAGTGGCCCTATTCTGCTAGCCTGCTAGGCAGCCATTCTAGGAGTTCTTGTTAGTAGTGAGGTAGTTAGAGAAGCCTGCGAGAAGATAATAATGATTATGCCAAGAAACCCTGAACATCCCAAAAGATGAATATAAATACGAAGGTGTGTAAAAAGGGGTTCTAACCCCTATCAAAGAAAAGAAAAGAAATGAAAATATATAAGCAGTTGATCATTACCTTGCGAAGGCCTGGTAGGTTTCTGGGGACGAATCAGACCCGGGGCCGATACCTTGTTTTCCTAGGGGTGGCTTCTTGCTGAAAAAAATAATAACAAAACAAGGAAGGTTGGAGCGAAAATAAAAGTGAGCGTTAGAAAATGATTAAGTGTCGCCTTGCGAGGGCTTGGTAGGTTCTTGGGTGCCAAGACAGGTCCTGAGGCCGATGCCCTGTTCTCCTTAGGTCACTACGCTCAGCTCCCTCCTTTTTACATGCCCAAGTATGTTACTAAAATAAAAACCCTAAAAGAAGAAATGTACTGAAAGAAAATACTCATTGATCAGGCTATAGGAGTCCTCGCCTTGTAGGAGCTCCTAGTTGTGTTGTCTTTAGTTGGTAAGTAGTTCAGACTACCACTTAGGAAAACCTCTTTGATAGGTTTTTTAGTTTGGCTGGGTTGGAGCAGTTGGTTAGTGACTCGCTTCGGATCTTCTATTAGATGATGCTAGGCCTACTCCTTGTGGATGTCATGCCTTGGTTCTATCCAGGGCTAGGGAGAGCATTGTGCTGAGTTTTATTATATATTTGTTTTGTATCAGTTTGATGCTTCTTTGGTTGTTTATGTGCAGATGGGTTCGTGGATTTGACGGGCTGAGTCACCCTATCCTGTGGTCGCCAATGAGTGCGGAATTTTGGTGCCGAAAAGTGCTTAAAAATAGCTAAAAATTATGAATATCAGGGGAAAAATAATCAACGTCAAAGGTGGCAGCTCGATCTAGGACGATTTTAAGCGTCAAAGTGCTTTAAAGGTGCCCGAGCGACACTTGTTGATTTTTCATAATTTTTCAGACAGTCGTGTGGGTTGATACGAGCTATTGGCCAATGCGGGATGCCAAGCCGGACACCCAGGATTTTTCAGAGCTCGATTCCGAGTCCGGACGGGGAAATGGCCAAGGAAACGGTCAAGATGCAAAGAGGTGGACAAATTTTGGGTCAAATGGGTGGTGCCTTTTGGGAGCCCCCTAAAATTTTATGCCACATGACATTTGTAACAAATCATGGGGAGGAAAAGCGTGAAGAAGAAGCGCCTGCAACACGTCCGAAAAATGCGCCATCATGGTGGAAGATCAAGCATGCTGCCTGCACACAACCCCCCCATTTGATAATGGCCCTTGCCTACCCTCTGTATGCTAACTCTATCGCCACCCTTCGCTGGTCAATTGATGGCTTGAATGCTGAGATAGAAATCTAGTCTTTCTCTCTTCTAAGGGAGAGTTCATGTGGGAAGAGAAAAGAAGAAGAAAGAATGGTGGAGGCTTGTCCAGCATTGATTGGATTGCTCCACGGGCTAGAAATGGTGACTTGTGATCGTCATGAGCATGAAGTGCTGCTGATTTTCAGATTTGCAGCCATGGACACGAAACCCGAAACACGCAAATAAGCGGTAATTCAAATTTTTAAAGGAAATTTGAGATTTCATGGCTTTTGATTGATAAAATGTTGTTCATGTGGGCTAAAAATTGTTTATGTTGTTGTTTTCCATGAGTACTTGTTGATCATAATCAGAAAATTAGAAAAACATGCATCTTGTGGCCCAAAATAATACACTAAAACACGTAAAATATGGAAAATCAAGGGAAAATGATGGTTTTGAGCATAAAAATGGGAGAATAAATAGGAACACCAACTAAATTTTCATTTTTGCTGCAAGAAGGAACTAAGGGCCACAGTCCATAACCTATTTTGAATTTTTAGTAATTAAATAATGCAAAAAATAAGAAAAAATACAAGGAAAATAGAGAAAAAACACTAAAAATAGGGAAGAAATGCATTTTGGGTGCGGAAAATTAATGAAAATTAAGAACAATGTTTGTGAATGTTTGTGGGGACTGAAGCATGAGGATTTTTCTCAGTTCAACCCCAACTTCTTGTTCTAGTGCATCTTTTTCCGCTTTTTACACATAAAATGATGGCAAAATGCCCTATAAATGTAATATTTCCGCGTACCATGTACGGTAAATATTAACTTGCCACACGTCATACGAATCTCGTGCAAGGATTATCACTAGTGCCAGTAGTTGAGCTATAGCTACACGCGGGAAATAGTGACACTCTACCTTACGAGAATAGGACCGGAGGATTCAAACCCCATAACCGTGGGAGAACAGCCTCTTGGGAAGAGGTCAAGAGGATAAAGGTAAGATTATTGCAAATTTTTTTTACTAATTTCCCCAGCCGATTTGTGGCTTGGGGAAAGGGGATGGCTTAGCATGGGAAGGAAGGATGGGAGAGAGGCCATGCATCCGACCACGTGGGCAGACCCCTCTCTCCCTAAGAAGCTATAAGAACCCCCTCTAAGGGGAGGGCTGGGGGCATGCTGTGAAGGGAAGATGGCGGCAGAAGGTCGTGTGGAAGGGAAGGACTGCCGTGAGGGAGATGGCCGTGAGGGAGGCGGCCGTGTGAAGGAGAGAGTAGCTGTGGGAGTGGCTGGCCATGTGGGGGAAAAGGGCGCCATGAGGAAGGCGGCCTGTGATAGGAAGGTGGAGGTGGCCACCGTGTAGGGGGGTCGCCAGCTGCTGCAGGAGTCGCCCAGCTCGCCGTGTCCAGCCGCCACGCCAGCCGCCACCCAGTCCACCATGGTCCGCCGCCCGCCTGATCACGACCCCCTTCCCCTCATCCACGTGCTGAAGTCAACCAGGAAGCTTCTTAGAAGCTTCCTCAAGAAGCTTCTAAGGGGGGGGCTTCTTAAGCCCCCTTCCCACTACCTTATCCCCCATGGGTCTTTCCACACCTCCGGAAATTTGAAAACCCCCTTCCCACTACTTCTTCTCCAGGAGCCTATCCACACACACACGCCCCGGGAATTCGGAGGAGAAGGAGGTGACACGGGGAGGCCTCGTTAAGGCCATTATTTTCCCGGATTTGAAGAATAGGAGGTGACAAAAGTCCTTCCCACTACGTTGTCCATCGGTCTATCCGCACACATCTCGGAACTTGAGGAAAGAGGAGGCGACGAACCTTCTCAACGATTTCCCATAAGCCTCTTGGCCAGATCTTGTAGAGAAGAAGAGGGGATCCGTAGACACCTTGCCACAGTATCCTTAATCCTCGGGATTCTAGAAGAATAAAAGAGGAAGACTATAAGGGTCCTTCCCCGCCAATTCCCCCAAAGCCGGTCCTTGGATTTTTTTGTGGAAGAAGAAGAACCCCAAAGGCCCATTCGCAAGAGCCTTTTTCCGCGGACATCATCAATCCTTCCTTAATCCGGAATTTCAAGGAGGACTAAAGCTCTCAAATCGCCACTGTCAAAGGGATCTCATAAGAACCCTAAGGGTCGCCAAGGCAAATTCCGCAAATCGGAACTTCGGTCAAGGAAGCCATATAACAAAGGGAGTTGCGCATACAAAGGAGGCGAGCCAAGGTCATAAGATTGCAAGCCAAGGCAAAAAGTTGAAGTCCACAGAGGCTAGCTGGAGATCGAATTCGCGATGGTTTCTAGAAAGATCACAAGGTGCGATGCGGAAGGTTCACCCCGAGCATACGTGGATATTTTCCGGAGTCCGCAAGTCCAGGTTTTATCTATTTGGATTCCACACAAAAGTATTGAATTATTCACGATAACTTCACGGATTAGAGGCACTCATGCATGTCAAATGCAACTAGTCAAGTTAAATGCAATTAGGACATGAATTGGCTATTTGAACATTATTAGAAATAGCTTAAGATAAGGAAATTGATCATTGGTACGTTCAAAGGAATGAATGAAAAGAGCATAAGGTGTCTATGCATTTGTAGGACCTTATTAGCAAGTTTCCTTTTGTGCATTCTAAAGTGACGAGCCGAGGACAACTGTTGCCTCATTACAAGGTTGAAGTTACTGAGGTACACCTTTTTACTAGGTATAGAAAGATTAATGGCATGTCACCTTTTTAGATAAATCTTCCTTGTAATGATTCATAAGGAAAAGTTATCACCCATAAGATGTTATTCGAAAAGGAATAGAAGGGCACAAACATGAACTATGGACTTGCAAGTGGCATGTTTATTTGATGTAAATCCTAGTAGGACCTAGGAAAGTTAGTGTCCAGATTATTAGGCATTTTTACGTTACCAAGAAAGGATGGGGTTATTGTGAACCATGTGATGCGTTGAAACAGTGAATCACATGTTTACATGTATTGGTGTAGTTGTATCTATTGATCTAGTTTATCACCCTTGGGAAAGGTTAGGTGTTTGCCTTGAAGTAAATGACCAGACAATAAACTAAAGCGACATGGTCGCTGGAACCTACCACAGCTAAACACTAAAGTATGGGTAGGGTATGACCCTAACCCAAGAATGATAGGAATCTTGCCAAGTTGCAATTGATTCCGGATCGAATGCGGGTTGCATTCGGAGAAAAGGAGCCACTCCTTAACAGTTTGCCAGCTAAAAGACCACTGAAATTGATTGTGCTTGTAACAGTTTAGAAAGGACTGTTTGCATTGTTTGCTCAATGAACTAAAGGATGAAAATATATTTAAATACTTCAGGTTGGTGCCTGAGAGGCAGCTCAGTTACCCCCGACTGCCTGCCTGACCCTAACCAAGGGGGTTGTGAACCGCGCCGGGAACGTGGACCGAACCCGCCGTGAGAGGTCTCTCCGTTGAGTTCTGCTTGGAGCAGGAGGACGCTTGGGTGCCAGGGGGGGCTCTGGCTGTAAATCCCTCGCCTTCCGGGCCCCCCACAAGAGACTAACGTGACTCGGGATTGGATCTCGAGGCTCGCATTCTAGTCTACGGGCGAAAATTTGGGATAGTAATCACAGGAAGGATTACTGGATAGCCTTCGGGCGGATTATGAATACGCCTACGGGTGGGAACTCCTTGTATTTCAAAGATAAAAGGATATAATGATAATAAAGGAGTTGTTTGACATTGTTTTCTTTATGTCCTGTGATAAGATTACGTGAAGGAACCAGTGCTTTACAGGGCTAATCAAGGAAGCTGTTTGTATATGTCAAACTAATGTGGTAGGTAATTACATAACTAAAACAAACCGAGGAAAGTGCGGAGGACGGACCATGGGTCTGTCCTATGGATGGGTGGTCCCGGTTAGCCGGGAACTTTTCTCAAAGTCTTCGACGAACAGAGGATGATCGTCATCATCGAAACAAGTAACGAGAACAATGACTTAGAATTAACTATTACCCGATTTACGCTGTTTTAGGGGAACGGAATGGGACTATGCCTTATGGCAGAGAGGTCGAGCTTTGCATCCCTCTCGTTTCCCATTCTCCTTGAACCAAGTGCAGCTTGAATCCGCTTCAGACGGGGCGTTTCTACGTAAAGTAGTTCGATCGGGGCTGACGCTAGTTGCTGCTAGCTAATGACCAAACAGGAAAACCCAAATTCAGGTCGATCCTAAGTGGGAACGGCCAGGATACTTCCGCTACGTGGCAGACGCGGGAAGACCTAGATCGCAAGTCCCGTAATATTCCATGGGAGTGCCGGGCGGAGCTTTCTAGACATCCTTCCCGATGGACTGCTAAGACGTGTCCGGAATGAGTCTAGCGGACACGTTACAGTTGGTATCAGAGCGAACCAACAAAGGATTTGTTGTAGGAAATTTTAATAAGAGGAAGTAAAGCAAATGTTGTGTCCCAAACATTTCCTTACTTTGAATGCTGTCTTGCAGAATTACGAGGCGTGGAACAAGTTTTTGGTGTTCCGGATCATGTTTATGACTGCAATGCACTCTCCGCATTATAGGCAGAGAATTGAAATGATGAACATCCTAGACCGCATTTACAATCCATCACCTGTGTACGTGGAATGGAGATGGATGGGTGTTATAGGGGTCTATTACATAACTGCCTATCAACCTGCGTACCTTCAAATTAACTTGAAGAGAATCAAGTGGATGGAGGATTTGAAGATCGTAAAGCTGTTCGTCTTTATTGAGGCTCATGCAAACGCAACCCTACAGGTCGGAGGTCGAAGGGTTAACCAGAATAAGTATGTGTACGGGGAAGTGATTCAAAGAATCCCTGCTGACCGAATCAAGGTTTTGGGGCGTCGTGAGAAGAATGGATATCGAAGGAAGTAGATCATGAGATTAAGCCAGTAATAGGAGCTGTGCCAATTGTGAAGAGAACCTATAGAATGTCTATATCGGAAGCAATTGACTTGAAGAAACAACTCAAGCAGCTGTTAAGCCAAGGCTACAGCAGTCCTAGTAGTTCCCCATGGAGAGCTCCAGTCCTATTCCAGAAAAAAGAAGATGGAACACTTCGACTATGTATTGATTACCGTGGGTTGAATTAATCAACAGTTAAGAACAAATATCATGTTCCTAGAATAGATGAGCTTTTTGATCGCCTTCAAGATGCAAAGATCTTTTCCAAAATTGATCTCAGGTCAGGCTACTATCAAGTCAGGATCAAGAATGAGGATATTCCCAAAAACGGCCTTCAATACAAGATATGGGCATTGTGAATTCTTGGTTATGTCATTCGGGCTTACAAATGCACCTGCCACCTTCAATAGGTTAATGCAGGATATCTATAGGCCATATCTTGATGATTTCATGCTTGTCTTCTTCGACAACATTTTAGTCTATTCTAAACAGGAAGAAGATCATGAACCCCGACTACGGATTGTGTTGGAGACAATGAGGTCTCATAAGTTGTATGCGAAAATGAAGAAGTGCGCATTCTTCAGACGTTAGATTGAAGATCTAAGATTCATAGTATCATCAGAAGGAATATCAGTAGATCTAGCTAAAGTCAGAGATGTACTTGAATGGCCAATACCAGTATCTGTCAAAGAGATACGTAGTTTTCTTGGCTTGACAGGATGGTATAGGATCTTTATCAAAAACTATGCTTTGATTGCAGCACCTTTGACAGAATTATTGAGGAAGCAAACGTCCATTGCATGGTCAACTGCCGAACAAACTAGCTTCGATAGGTTGAAGCAAAGTTTGGTATCAGCACTGATCCTAAAAATTTCTAGACCACAGTAAGGAGTAGAGGTAGTAACTGATACTAGCATGCTTGCCTCAAGATATGTGCTCATGCAGGAAAATCATCAGCATATTCCTCAAGGAAATTGAAGAGTCACGAAAAGAATTATGCCACTCATGATCTGGAGTTATTAGCTGTCAATCCATGTTCTAAAGCTTTGGAGACACTACCTGTTGGGTAACAAGTTTACTCTAGTAACCGATCATAAGAGCCTCAAATGGATTTTTACCCAGAACGAGCTCAACATGAGGCAACGTCGATGGATTGAAGTATTAGAGGAATATGATTTTTAAGATCAAGTACCGACCTGGAAAGGAGAATGTAGTTGTTGATGCACTCAATCGCAAGGCATTCCTTAATTCATTAATCTTGCAAAATCTATCAATAGCTAGATCTCCAGCTACAGAGGTGTCCATGACAACGACCTAATACTTGAGCTAGCTAGAGAGGAAGGATGCCATGATCTAGCCTATCAAAGGATGCCAAGGAAAAATCCCTATCAAGGATCAGGAACAAAAGCTAGAGGCCAAGTATTGTGAATTCTCTGTCAGTAGTAGACTTGTCTACTATAGGATGAGAGTATGTATACGAGCAAGCCAGTTATTTAAATGGAAGATATTGTGCAAGCTCATGATTTCACTTTCTCGAGACATCAAAGCTACGAAGGATAGACAGAAGGCATACACGGATTTGAAGTGTCAAGATAGAAGAATTTGAGGAAGGAGACATGGTCTTCATTCACGTATGCCCAAAGAAGAGTTCTCTATCCTTAAGAGATTGCAGGAAGCTAAGTCCAAAGTATTGTGGACCATACAAGATCCTTAAGTGCTTAAGACCTAATGTTTATAGACTGCAACTCCCTGAAAACCTAAAGGTTCATAATGTATTCCATAACAGTCTATTGAAGAATGAAGTATGTACCTAGCCCTAATCATGTACTTGATGACCAACAAATTGTAATGCCTGGTCAAGGAATCCGTGAACTAAGGCCGGATGCTAGGGTGAGACAACTAAGATCCGGAACCTTGAGAGAATGCCTCGTCCAGTGGAAAGATCATCCTGAGGAGGATGCTACCTGGATGGATGAAAGCTCTCTCAATCTTCGATATCCCCAGTTTACCTCGAGATGAGGACATCTCGATTCTTCTAAGGGGGAGAGAATGTAATATTTCCGCGTACCATGTACGGTAAATATTAACTTGCCGCACGTCATACGAATCTCGTGCAAGGATTATCACTAGTGCCAGCAGTTGAGCTATAGCTACACGCGGGAAATAGTGACACTCTACCTTACGAGAATAGGACCGGAGGATTCAAACCCCATAACCGCGGGAGAACAGCCTCTTGGGAAGAGGTCAAGAGGATAAAGGTAAGATTATTGCAAATTTTTTTTACTAATTTCCCCAGCCGATTTGTGGCTTGGGGAAAGGGGATGGCTTAGCATGGGAAGGAAGGATGGGAGAGAGGCCATGCATCCGACCACGTGGACAGACCCCTCTCTCCCTAAGAAGCTATAAGAACCCCCTCTAAGGGGAGGGCTGGGGGCATGCTGTGAAGAGAAGATGGCGGCAGAAGGTCGTGTGGAAGGGAAGGACTGCCGTGAGGGAGATGGCCGTGAGGGAGGCGGCCGTGTGAAGGAGAGAGTAGCTGTGGGAGTGGCTGGCCATGTGGGGGAAAAGGGCGCCATGAGGAAGGCGGCCTGTGATAGGAAGGTGGAGGTGGCCACCGTGTAGGGGGGTCGCCAGCTGCCGCAGGAGTCGCCCAGCTCGCCGTGTCCAGCCGCCACGCCAGCCGCCACCCAGTCCGCCATGGTCCGCCGCCCGCCTGATCACGACCCCCTTCCCCTCATCCACGTGCTGAAGTCAACCAGGAAGCTTCTTAGAAGCTTCCTCAAGAAGCTTCTAAGGGGGGGGCTTCTTAAGCCCCCTTCCCACTACCTTATCCCCCATGGTTCTTTCCACACCTCCGGAAATTTGAAAACCCCCTTCCCACTACTTCTTCTCCAGGAGCCTATCCACACACACACGCCCCGGGAATTCGGAGGAGAAGGAGGTGACACGGGGAGGCCTCGTTAAGGCCATTATTTTCCCGGATTTGAAGAATAGGAGGTGACAAAAGTCCTTCCCACTACGTTGTCCATCGGTCTATCCGCACACATCTCGGAACTTGAGGAAAGAGGAGGCGACGAACCTTCTCAAGGATTTCCCATAAGCCTCTTGGCCAGATCTTGTAGAGAAGAAGAGGGGATCGGTAGACACCTTGCCACAGTATCCTTAATCCTCGGGATTCTAGAAGAATAAAAGAGGAAGACTATAAGGGTCCTTCCCCGCCAATTCCCCCAAAGCCGGTCCTTGGATTTTTTTGTGGAAGAAGAAGAACTCCAAAGGCCCATTCGCAAGAGCCTTTTTCCGCGGACATCATCAATCCTTCCTTAATCCGGAATTTCAAGGAGGACTAAAGCTCTCAAATCGCCACTATCAAAGGGATCTCATAAGAACCCTAAGGGTCGCCAAGGCAAATTCTGCAAATCGGAACTTCGATCAAGGAAGCCATATAACAAAGGGAGTTGCGCATACAAAGGAGGCGAGCCAAGGTCATAAGATTGCAAGCCAAGGCAAAAAGTTGAAGTCCACAAAGGCTAGCTGGAGATCGAATTCGCGATGGTTTCTAGAAAGATCACAAGGTGCGATGCGGAAGGTTCACCCCGAGCATACGTGGATATTTTCCAGAGTCCGCAAGTCCAGGTTTTATCTATTTGGATTCCACACAAAAGTATTGAATTATTCACGATAACTTCATGGATTAGAGGCACTCATGCATGTCAAATGCAACTAGTCAAATTAAATGCAATTAGGACATGAATTGGCTATTTGAACATTATTAGAAATAGCTTAAGATATGGAAATTGATCATTGGTACGTTCAAAGGAATGAATGAAAAGAGCATAAGGTGTCTATGCATTTGTAGGACCTTATTAGCAAGTTTTCTTTTGTGCATTCTAAAGTGACGAGCCGAGGACAACTGTTGCCTCATTACAAGGTTGAAGTTACTGAGGTACACCTTTTTACTAGGTATGGAAAGATTAATGGCATGTCACCTTTTTAGATAAATCTTCCTTGTAATGATTCATAAGGAAAAGTTATCACCCATAAGATGTTATTCGAAAAGGAATAGAAGGGCACAAACATGAACTATGGACTTGCAAGTGGCATGTTTATTTGATGTAAATCCTAGTAGGACCTAGGAAAGTTAGTGTCCAGATTATTAGGCATTTTTACGTTACCAAGAAAGGATGGGGTTATTGTGAACCATGTGATGCGTTGAAACAGTGAATCACATGTTTACATGTATTGGTGTAGTTGTATCTATTGATCTAGTTTATCACCCTTGGGAAAGGTTAGGTGTTTGCCTTGAAGTAAATGACCAGACAATAAACTAAAGCGACATGGTCGCTGGAACCTACCATAGCTAAACACTAAAGTATGGGTAGGGTATGACCCTAACCCAAGAATGATAGGAATCTTGCCAAGTTGCAATTGATTCCGGATCGAATGCGGGTTGTATTCGGAGAAAAGGAGCCACTCCTTAACAGTTTGCCAGCTAAAAGACCACTGAAATTGATTGTGCTTGTAACAGTTTAGAAAGGATTGTTTGCATTGTTTGCTCAATGAACTAAAGGATGAAAATATATTTAAATACTTCAGGTTGGTGCCTGAGAGGCAGCTCAGTTACCCCCGACTGCCTGCCTGACCCTAACCAAGGGGGTTGTGAACCGCGCCGGGAACGTGGACCGAACCCGCCGTGAGAGGTCTCTCCGTTGAGTTCTGCTTGGAGCAGGAGGACGCTTGGGTGCCAGGGGGGGCTCTGGCTGTAAATCCCTCGCCTTCCGGGCCCTGCACAAGAGACTAACGTGACTCGGGATTGGATCTCGAGGCCCGCATTCTAGTCTACGGGCGGAAATTTGGGATAGTAATCACAGGAAGGATTACTAGATAGCCTTCGGGCGGATTATGAATACGCCTACGGGTGGGAACTCCTTGTATTTCAAAGATAAAAGGATATAATGATAATAAAGGAGTTGTTTGACATTGTTTTCTTTATGTCCTGTGATAAGATTACGTGAAGGAACCAGTGCTTTATAGGGCTAATCAAGGAAGCTGTTTGTATATGTCAAACTAATGTGGTAGGTAATTACATAACTAAAACAAACCGAGGAAAGTGCGGAGGACGGACCATGGGTCTGTCCTATGGATGGGTGGTCCCGGTTAGCCGGGAACTTTTCTCAAAGTCTTCGACGAACAGAGGATGATCGTCATCATCGAAACAAGTAATGAGAACAATGACTTAGAATTAACTATTACCCGATTTACGCTGTTTTAGGGGAACGGAATGGGACTATGCCTTATGGCAGAGAGGTCGAGCTTTGCATCCCTCTCGTTTCCCATTCTCCTTGAACCAAGTGCAGCTTGAATCCGCTTCAGACGGGGCGTTTCTATGTAAAGTAGTTCGATCGGGGCTGACGCTAGTTGCTGCTAGCTAATGACCAAACAGGAAAACCCAAATTCAGGTCGATCCTAAGTGGGAACGGCCAGGATACTTCCGCTACGTGGCAGACGCGGGAAGACCTAGATCGCAAGTCCTGTAACATTCCATGGGAGTGCCGGGCGGAGCTTTCTAGACATCCTTCCCGATGGACTGCTAAGACGTGTCCGGAATGAGTCTAGCGGACACGTTACAGTTGGTATCAGAGCGAACCAACAAAGGATTTGTTGTAGGAAATTTTAATAAGAGGAAGTAAAGCAAATGTTGTGTCCCAAACATTTCCTTACTTTGAATGCTGTCTTGCAGAATTACGAGGCGTGGAACAAGTTTTTGGTGTTCCGGATCATGTTTATGACTGCAATGCACTCTCCGCATTATAGGCAGAGAATTGAAATGATGAACATCCTAGACCGCATTTACAATCCATCACCTGTGTACGTGGAATGGAGATGGATGGGTGTTATAGGGGTCTATTACATAACTGCCTATCAACCTGCGTACCTTCAAATTAACTTGAAGAGAATCAAGTGGATGGAGGATTTGAAGATCGTAAAGCTGTTCGTCTTTATTGAGGCTCATGCAAACGCAACCCTACAGGTCGGAGGTCGAAGGGTTAACCAGAATAAGTATGTGTACGGGGAAGTGATTCAAAGAATCCCTGCCGACCGAATCAAGGTTTTGGGGCGTCGTGAGAAGAATGGATATCGAAGGAAGTAGATCATGAGATCAAGCCAGTAATAGGAGCTGTGCCAATTGTGAAGAGAACCTATAGAATGTCTATATCGGAAGCAATTGACTTGAAGAAACAACTCAAGCAGCTGTTAAGCCAAGGCTACAGCAGTCCTAGTAGTTCCCCATGGAGAGCTCCAGTCCTATTCCAGAAAAAAGAAGATGGAACACTTCGACTATGTATTGATTACCGTGGGTTGAATTAATCAACAGTTAAGAACAAATATCATGTTCCTAGAATAGATGAGCTTTTTGATCGCCTTCAAGATGCAAAGATCTTTTCCAAAATTGATCTCAGGTCAGGCTACTATCAAGTCAGGATCAAGAATGAGGATATTCCCAAAAACGGCCTTCAATACAAGATATGGGCACTGTGAATTCTTGGTTATGTCATTCGGGCTTACAAATGCACCTGCCACCTTCAATAGGTTAATGCAGGATATCTATAGGCCATATCTTGATGATTTCATGCTTGTCTTCTTCGACGACATTTTAGTCTATTCTAAACAGGAAGAAGATCATGAACCCCGACTACGGATTGTGTTGGAGACAATGAGGTCTCATAAGTTGTATGCGAAAATGAAGAAGTGCGCATTCTTCAGACGTTAGATTGAAGATCTAAGATTCATAGTATCATCAGAAGGAATATCAGTAGATCTAGCCAAAGTCAGAGATGTACTTGAATGGCCAATACCAGTATCTGTCAAAGAGATACGTAGTTTTCTTGGCTTGACAGGATGGTATAGGATCTTTATCAAAAACTATGCTTTGATTGCAGCACCTTTGACAGAATTATTGAGGAAGCAAACATCCATTGCATGGTCAACTACCGAACAAACTAGCTTCGATAGGTTGAAGCAAAGTTTGGTATCAGCACTGATCCTAAAAATTTCTAGACCACAGTAAGGAGTAGAGGTAGTAACTGATACTAGCATGCTTGCCTCAAGATATGTGCTCATGCAGGAAAATCATCAGCATATTCCTCAAGGAAATTGAAGAGTCACGAAAAGAATTATGCCACTCATGATCTGGAGTTATTAGCTGTCAATCCATGTTCTAAAGCTTTGGAGACACTACCTGTTGGGTAACAAGTTTACTCTAGTAACCGATCATAAGAGCCTCAAATGGATTTTTACCCAGAACGAGCTCAACATGAGGCAACGTCGATGGATTGAAGTATTAGAGGAATATGATTTTTAAGATCAAGTACCGACCTGGAAAGGAGAATGTAGTTGTTGATGCACTCAATCGCAAGGCATTCCTTAATTCATTAATCTTGCAAAATCTATCAATAGCTAGATCTCCAGCTACAGAGGTGTCCATGACAACGACCTAATACTTGAGCTAGCTAGAGAGGAAGGATGCCATGATCTAGCCTATCAAAGGATGCCAAGGAAAAATCCCTATCAAGGATCAGGAACAAAAGCTAGAGGCCAAGTATTGTGAATTCTCTGTCAGTAGTAGACTTGTCTACTATAGGATGAGAGTATGTATACGAGCAAGCCAGTTATTTAAATGGAAGATATTGTGCAAGCTCATGATTTCACTTTCTCGAGACATCAAAGCTACGAAGGATAGACAGAAGGCATACACGGATTTGAAGTGTCAAGATAGAAGAATTTGAGGAAGGAGACATGGTCTTCATTCACGTATGCCCAAAGAAGAGTTCTCTATCCTTAAGAGATTGCAGGAAGCTAAGTCCAAAGTATTGTGGACCATACAAGATCCTTAAGTGCTTAAGACCTAATGTTTATAGACTGCAACTCCCTGAAAACCTAAAGGTTCATAATGTATTCCATAACAGTCTATTGAAGAATGAAGTATGTACCTAGCCCTAATCATGTACTTGATGACCAACAAATTGTAATGCCTGGTCAAGGAATCCGTGAACTAAGGCCGGATGCTAGGGTGAGACAACTAAGATCCGGAACCTTGAGAGAATGCCTCGTCCAGTGGAAAGATCATCCTGAGGAGGATGCTACCTGAATGGATGAAAGCTCTCTCAATCTTCGATATCCCCAGTTTACCTCGAGATGAGGACATCTCGATTCTTCTAAGGGGGAGAGAATGTAATATTTCCGCGTACCATGTACGGTAAATATTAACTTGCCGCACGTCATACGAATCTCGTGCAAGGATTATCACTAGTGCCAGCAGTTGAGCTATAGCTACACGCGGGAAATAGTGACACTCTACCTTACGAGAATAGGACCGGAGGATTCAAACCCCATAACCGCGGGAGAACAGCCTCTTGGGAAGAGGTCAAGAGGATAAAGGTAAGATTATTGCAAATTTTTTTTACTAATTTCCCCAGCCGATTTGTGGCTTGGGGAAAGGGGATGGCTTAGCATGGGAAGGAAGGATGGGAGAGAGGCCATGCATCCGACCACGTGGGCAGACCCCTCTCTCCCTAAGAAGCTATAAGAACCCCCTCTAAGGGGAGGGCTGGGGGCATGCTGTGAAGAGAAGATGGCGGCAGAAGGTCGTGTGGAAGGGAAGGACTGCCGTGAGGGAGATGGCCGTGAGGGAGGCGGCCGTGTGAAGGAGAGAGTAGCTGTGGGAGTGGCTGGCCATTAGGGGGAAAAGGGCGCCATGAGGAAGGCGGCCTGTGATAGGAAGGTGGAGGTGGCCACCGTGTAGGGGGGTCGCCAGCTGCCGCAGGAGTCGCCCAGCTCGCTGTGTCCAGCCGCCACGCCAGCCGCCACCCAGTCCGCCATGGTCCGCCGCCCCCCTGATCACGACCCCCTTCCCCTCATCCACGTGCTGAAGTCAACCAGGAAGCTTCTTAGAAGCTTCCTCAAGAAGCTTCTAAGGGGGGGGCTTCTTAAGCCCCCTTCCCACTTCCTTATCCCCCATGGGTCTTTCCACACCTCCGGAAATTTGAAAACCCCCTTCGCACTACTTCTTCTCCAGGAGCCTATCCACACACACACGCCCCGGGAATTCGGAGGAGAAGGAGGTGACACAGGGAGGCCTCGTTAAGGCCATTATTTTCCCGGATTTGAAGAATAGGAGGTGACAAAAGTCCTTCCCACTACGTTGTCCATCGGTCTATCTGCACACATCTCGGAACTTGAGGAAAGAGGAGGCGACGAACCTTCTCAATGATTTCCCATAAGCCTCTTGGCCAGATCTTGTAGAGAAGAAGAGGGGATCCGTAGACACCTTGCCACAGTATCCTTAATCCTCGGGATTCTAGAAGAATAAAAGAGGAAGACTATAAGGGTCCTTCCCCGCCAATTCCCCCAAAGCCGGTCCTTGGATTTTTTTGTGGAAGAAGAAGAACTCCAAAGGCCCATTCGCAAGAGCCTTTTTCCGCGGACATCATCAATCCTTCCTTAATCCGGAATTTCAAGGAGGACTAAAGCTCTCAAATCGCCACTGTCAAAGGGATCTCATAAGAACCCTAAGGGTCGCCAAGGCAAATTCCGCAAATCGGAACTTCGGTCAAGGAAGCCATATAACAAAGGGAGTTGCGCATACAAAGGAGGCGAGCCAAGGTCATAAGATTGCAAGCCAAGGCAAAAAGTTGAAGTCCACAAAGGCTAGCTGGAGATCGAATTCGCGATGGTTTCTAGAAAGATCACAAGGTGCGATGCGGAAGGTTCACCCCGAGCATACGTGGATATTTTCCAGAGTCCGCAAGTCCAGGTTTTATCTATTTGGATTCCACACAAAAGTATTGAATTATTCACGATAACTTCACGGATTAGAGGCACTCATGCATGTCAAATGCAACTAGTCAAATTAAATGCAATTAGGACATGAATTGGCTATTTGAACATTATTAGAAATAGCTTAAGATATGGAAATTGATCATTGGTACGTTCAAAGGAATGAATGAAAAGAGCATAAGGTGTCTATGCATTTGTAGGACCTTATTAGCAAGTTTCCTTTTGTGCATTCTAAAGTGACAAGCCGAGGACAACTGTTGCCTCATTACAAGGTTGAAGTTACTGAGGTACACCTTTTTACTAGGTATGGAAAGATTAATGGCATGTCACCTTTTTAGATAAATCTTCCTTGTAATGATTCATAAGGAAAAGTTATCACCCATAAAATGTTATTCGAAAAGGAATAGAAGGGCACAAACATGAACTATGGACTTGCAAGTGGCATGTTTATTTGATGTAAATCCTAGTAGGACCTAGGAAAGTTAGTGTCCAGATTATTAGGCATTTTTACGTTACCAAGAAAGGATGGGGTTATTGTGAACCATGTGATGCGTTGAAACAGTGAATCACATGTTTACATGTATTGGTGTAGTTGTATCTATTGATCTAGTTTATCACCCTTGGGAAAGGTTAGGTGTTTGCCTTGAAGTAAATGACCAGACAATAAACTAAAGCGACATGGTCGCTGGAACCTACCACAGCTAAACACTAAAGTATGGGTAGGGTATGACCCTAACCCAAGAATGATAGGAATCTTGCCAAGTTGCAATTGATTCCGGATCGAATGTGGGTTGCATTCGGAGAAAAGGAGCCACTCCTTAACAGTTTGCCAGCTAAAAGACCACTGAAATTGATTGTGCTTGTAACAGTTTAGAAAGGACTGTTTGCATTGTTTGCTCAATGAACTAAAGGATGAAAATATATTTAAATACTTCAGGTTGGTGCCTGAGAGGCAGCTCAGTTACCCCCGATTGCCTGCCTGACCCTAACCAAGGGGGTTGTGAACCGCGCCGGGAACGTGGACCGAACCCGCCGTGAGAGGTCTCTCCGTTGAGTTCTGCTTGGAGCAGGAGGACGCTTGGGTGCCAGGGGGGGCTCTGGCTGTAAATCCCTCGCCTTCCGGGCCCTGCACAAGAGACTAACGTGACTCGGGATTGGATCTCGAGGCCCGCATACTAGTCTACGGGCGGAAACTTGGGATAGTAATCACAGGAAGGATTACTAGATAGCCTTCGGGCGGATTATGAATACGCCTACGGGTGGGAAATCCTTGTATTTCAAAGATAAAAGGATATAATGATAATAAAGGAGTTGTTTGACATTGTTTTCTTTATGTCCTGTGATAAGATTACGTGAAGGAACCAGTGCTTTACAGGGCTAATCAAGGAAGCTGTTTGTATATGTCAAACTAATGTGGTAGGTAATTACATAACTAAAACAAACCGAGGAAAGTGCGGAGGACGGACCATGGGTCTGTCCTATGGATGGGTGGTCCCGGTTAGCCGGGAACTTTTCTCAAAGTCTTCGACGAACAGAGGATGATCGTCATCATCGAAACAAGTAACGAGAACAATGACTTAGAATTAACTATTACCCGATTTACGCTGTTTTAGGGGAACGGAATGGGACTATGCCTTATGGCAGAGAGGTTGAGCTTTGCATCCCTCTCGTTTCCCATTCTCCTTGAACCAAGTGCAGCTTGAATCCGCTTCAGACCGGGCGTTTCTACGTAAAGTAGTTCGATCGGGGCTGACGCTAGTTGCTGCTAGCTAATGACCAAACAGGAAAACCCAAATTCAGGTCGATCCTAAGTGGGAACGGCCAGGATACTTCCGCTACGTGGCAGACGCGGGAAGACCTAGATCGCAAGTCCCGTAATATTCCATGGGAGTGCCGGGAGGAGCTTTCTAGACATCCTTCCCGATGGACTGCTAAGACGTGTCCGGAATGAGTCTAGCGGACACGTTACAATAAATCTATACCACAATGCAACATTTGATCGATGGGAGGGTAGAGTAGTTAAAATGTGTCTAAATGTGGAGTAAGATGATGAAAAGATTGTTGTTTTTGTTTGCATGCCATATAGGTCGGTGAATAATTATAAAATGAGAGCCTAGTAGCACGAGGGATTCCTCGGTGCTAGGTTCGTGCAACGCCGCATAAGAACGGTAGTTGAAAATCATTAAAAGGATGTTTTCCACATGTGCACAATATTGATTTCATAATTGTTTGAGCACTTGGCATCCACAATATGCATAAATCATGGAAATATTTAAAGGTATCAAAAATCCTGGATGCACAGCAATTGTTTTAATTAGGACATTGACCCACGTTGAGTGAGAGACAGGACACCCTAAGCCATAGGCTAGTCGTGGGGTCTAAGGGAAAGAGAAGTAAGGACAATGATACATTCCTGTATACGATTAAATGGTACCTTGAGTGGATTTTGTGCGAAATGTTCATATGTTGAGCGACGCATCGAGGGGCCAATCCCCAAGGTGTAGGAGAGTCACAGAGGGGTGGCGGCACTCAGCCGTTGGAGGACCCCCTATGTCTATGCTTCGTGCCATTAGGGAATGTGTAAGGGACTCCCTGTGAGGAGTAGTGGGTGAGAGAAGAGTGAACTACAAATGACGTAATACAAACGCAAGATGTCGAGGAAGGCAATGTATGTGTCATCAACGCTCCTGGCCACGAGGCCGTGGGGTTGTTGAGCGCGTGAGATAGAGGTTTGGCTAGTGCACGAGCCAATGCCGACCCGTTCTAGGTTCCATCATCAACCACAACCATGATGGAGTTGTATCCTCCCTGGACTTGGGGTAAGCCTACCACTAAATCCATACTGATGAATTCCCATTTCATTTAGGGAATGTCAAGCGGTTGCAGTTTCCCTAGCATCATGACATGTTCGGTTTTGATACGTTGGCAAGACAAACACTCAGTGACATATTTGAGAATGTCAGCTTTGAGCCTCTCCCAATGGCAGCTCTTCCTAACTGCATTAAGAGTCTTAGCATAGCTAGGATGTCCTGCGAAAGGGGAATCGTGAGCTTTCCACATTATCTTCTGCTTAAGTGATTGGCTCGCTGGTATACACAGCCTTGTTCTGTAGTAGACAAGTCCATTATCAATGGAAAATTCCTGATACTTAGCTTGCAACTTTTGATTATGCTCCTTGGTAGAGAATTCCTTTAGCATTGTTTGGTAGGCCAAATCATGGCATGCTTCCTCTCTAGCTAACTCAAGTATAGGGTTGTTTGGCATAGATACTTTTGTAGCTAGAGATCTGGCCGTTGATGGATTCTGCAAGATTAGGGAATTTAGGAATGCCTTGCGACTAAGTGCATCGGCAACTACATTCTCTTTCCCTGGTCGGTACTCGATTTCAAAGTCATATTCCTCCAATACGGAAATCCATCGACGTTGCCTCATGTTGAGCTCGTTCTGGGTAAAGATCCATTTGAGACTCTTATGATCGGTTACTAGAGTAAACTTGTTACCCAACAGGTAGTGTCTCCAAAGCTTTAGAGCATGGATGAGAGCTAGCAATTCCAGATCATGCGTAGCATAATTCTTTTCATGGCTCTTCAATTTCCTTGAAGAGTATGCTACTGGATGACCTTCTTGCATAAGTACACACCCCAAGGCAAGAATTCTAGCATCAGTTACTACCTCGAACTCCTTATTGAGGTCTGGAAGTTTTAAAATAGGTGCTGATACCAAACTTTTCTTCAATCTATCGAAGCTATTTTGTTCGGGAGTTGACCATGTAATGGAAGTCTGCTTCTTTAGTAAGTCTGTCAGAGGTGATGCAATCAAAGCATAGTTTTTGATAAAGACCCTATACCATCCTATCAATCCAAGAAAACTGCGTATTTCTTTGACAGATACTGGTGTTGGCCATTCAAGCACATCTCTGACCTTGGCTGGGTCTACTGATATTCCTTCTGATGATACTAGGAATCCCAGATATTGAATCTGACGCTTGAAGAATGCACACTTTTTTATTTTTGCATACAGCTTATGTGACCTCATTGACTCAAGGACAATCCGCAGTTGAGGTTCATGATCTTCTTCCTGTTTAGAATAGACTAAAGTGTCATGGAAGAAGACAAATACAAAATCATCAAGATATGGCCTAAAGATGTCCTGCATTAATCTATTGAAGGTAGCAGGTGCATTCGTAAGCCTCAATAACATAACCAGGAACTCAAAGTGCCCATATCTTGTATTGAAGGCCGTTTTTGGGATATCTTCTTCCTTGATCCTTGTCTGATAGTAACCTGACCTGAGATCAATCTTGGAAAAGATCTTTGCACCCTGAAGACAATCAAGAAGCTCATCTATTCTAGGAATATGATACTTGTTCTTGACTATTGATTAGTTCAACCCTCGGTAATCAATACATAGTCGAAGTGTCCCATCTTTAAAAAGAAAACCAAGGAAAAACATGGTTTTGGGGTGAGATATCCACATGGATACCGGGAGATGACCCTTATGCAGCATCACAGTTGTAATCCTTCAGATGTGAAGACAGCTTTTACTCTCCTTTTCGGATTTCCACCATCTCTCTTTAGAGGCAAAGAGCCGTTTAAATGATTGACCACAAGAAGGAATAATAAGACCTTTAGGTTCTTAGCTTCTTCGGAGAGGGAAAGGTTTATAAAGCCTAAGAAGGCCCCATAGGGTATATACATGGCAAAAAGGTTATGGGTGAGTGTGGCTTCACAACCACATGAACCTTTGGAGAACTTTGGGCTTGGGGTAAAAGGTATAGAAAGGGAATTTTTAGAGTAGTAAAGGTTTTTGGGATTTTAACCCGGAGTGAGAGGGAAAGGTGAAGGGTGAAGGCTTATAGTAGGGGGGAGAGGGAAAAGGGTGTGTAAGGAAAAGGGAACACGGGGGTTAGAAAGGGCTTAGGGGGGGTGTGTTAAAAGGAATATGGGGGTGAAATAGGGGCTCACAAGAAGGGACTTATAACTTTAAGTACGGGGAAGGGATTTGTGGGTTATGAGGCCAAGGGGTGTGGGGGGTTAAACGGCCCCTCGGGAAGGGGATTAAGGCCTTAAGACCGGGGTGGGGTGAAAGGATTTCTAAGGGGTAGAACGGGGAGGGGGAAAAAGGGTAAGGAAAGGGTATAGGAAGGGGGCTTGAGGGTTTTAAAAACTCACCGGGGGGGGGGGGGGGAAATGAAAGAGTAGAAGGGATATGAGGGGGTGAAAGGGGGCTTAATTAGCACCCCTTAGGAAGCTTCTGCAAGGAAGCTTCCCACCCACATGGCAGGAGGGGGGAAAATCTGGCGGCGATGGGGGGTGAAAAGTCTGGAGGTGGCAGACGATGGCGCCGTGGGGAGAGAGAATAGAGGTGACAGGCGGCAGCAGCCGCTCGGAAGCACCAAGCAGTGTTCTTCTCCTCTTCGTCCTCCCTCGCACCAGCAAAGCCAAGGCTTCGTCCTCTCCTCATAGCTTCCCTCGTCTCTGCTGCCCACCCTCGACTTTATAGGGGAGGGGAGGGAATCCTCTCCCCTCGACGTGTCCAATAGCATGCTATATGGAGCCGAGCAAGCTCCAACGAGGAGCTTGCTGGCTCCTCTATCCACCCTCTACACTTCCAGCACGATGCGCTGCCGCATGAGGAGGAGAAATTCAGAATATATATATTTGATATATTACAACTACAAATGTCCTGCAACCATCTTCGTCAAGCTCCTCATTCTTTTTATTGACTTCACATCCCTTGATAGGTACATCATTAAGAAATGAAAGAGTAAGTTGTGGAATAAAGTCCCTCAAGATTTTGTGCATGATATTCATCATATAGGCTACAGAGTTTGTTGCACCTTGTGGTAGAGTGCACAATGCCGACCAATCCAAGAGGTGTCTTCATATTGTGGTAATGTCTCGGCTTTCTAATGAAAGCTAAAATTGATCATGTCCTGAATATAGATCGTCCATAGAATAAATTGCTCTACCTGTAAAAGCTTCAGCAAACTCGTCAACAATTGGACCTGAACCAACATTTCAGATTGTGAAATGATTAACAGGCTCTAGATCTTGAATGAGTCATAAAGATCCATTTTTCTTGGGCATGGTAAACCATCAGTTTGAGTAAGGTACTGAAGAAGGTTCTAAAATCTTCATTTTGACCTTCTCATTTGGAAGTTCCAATAACTAGGGCAAATGCACCCTTGGAATAGGAATAGGCTTGAGGTTCCAAGGCACATGTGGGACCGTAAAAATACCCACAGGAGGCACAATATTTGGATCCACATAGCCTATTTCACTTGGCTGAAATGCGAAATCTTTTCCATGTTTCATTAGCATTTTTATAAAAGAGTGTTTTTTCAGCCGGCTAAAGAAAAGAATTTTCACCTATTTTGAGCTCTTTTATACTTTCAGATGTGAACTTGTGACCAATTTTGAAAGGATCACGAAGACTTGGTTGATTTGCTGCCCTATCAGCCAACCCTTCACTTTCAAGAGGTAGTGGGACTGCCAAAAGATTGACTTTCTTATCCACCGTCTTGTATTTTGTCTCCACTTGCGCTTCAGCCTTGTTGAATAAACTAATGTCTTCCTGCTCAACAAATTCTTGAATTGTTTGATAAAAATCCAATGCACATACTTTTATGGACTAATTTTTAGCCAAATTTTCTGTATGAGCGGCTGTATATATTTTAGCCAATGTGTCAATAGTAATCAGTCCAAAAAAACGCCCAAAATATCTTCATTTTCAGCCATCATGCATAAGTTATCAGCTCTCTTTTTACATGATATAAATTATTTCTTTCAGCTTTAGTCATGGCTGGAAGAGACTTATAACAGCCCATACTATTGGCTGTACATACATACATATTTCTTAGAGACACAGTTTCTGTAGCATGAGGAGGTTCAATATTTTTACATGGAATACTGCTATAGCCTCCTTTTATAGCAGTGCAGTCCGAAAAACCCTTGAATTCTCAGGCATTAGGAGTCATAGGATAATCACACAGTCCATCTCTGTTTCAATAATGGTTAAACCACACAATAAGAAATTGGACAGCTCTTTCATTATCCTTGCTTTGAATTCGAGTATAGAAAAAACCATCATCAAGAGCTTTTGTTTCCAAGCGGGCTTAAAAAATGTAAGGTTGCCCAAGAATGATAGAGTAACTACAAGAGTCTTGAACAAAAAAGTGAAAATTGTCTAGGACATGCAGCATATAACTCTCTAGAAGAGTTGTTTGCAACTCTCATTCACCATTCTAGATCAACATCTATGGGCCATCCACCACTTTCATAGAGACTCCTTGCCATGACGTTTATCTCAGAGTTATGGTCTAAGAGTGCAATACATGGTGTTTCTTTTTCTCCAATTTTGACGGCGGTCTTTGCTGCTGCTCTTGTCCAATGTATATGGGAGTAGTGTGATGCCATGAGGCATATTACACGATGGATTCTAAGCCACGATGGATTTCATGAGGTTTTACAGTGGATTCGGTAAGATTTTATTACCGGGGCTCATACACAAAGTGGATTCTTTGTGCAAGAAGTTGATGGGGACACCTATCCTTTTCGGGCGTTTTGTTAATTTTATGTGTACATGGGTGATTCCATAGCGGGTGATTCCACAAAATACATATTTAAATTAATAAACGTTTATGAGTTTAGAGTGTGCACTCGTGATAAATTAAGGTTAGGATTGATTTAACCAATTAATTTATTTATGTAGCTGAAGACTGCTAGATATTCACTTTTGTTGGTTTAATTGTATTATTTTACTAACGATTGTGAATGGTTCAATTGATGTGTAGAGATAGCGACGGTGGCAGTGGAAAGCATTGGAGGATAGCGTGTATTCAAATTATCGTCAATATTTTGATGGGCGCATACCTTAGGCATGGTGCCTATATTTTGTCGCGCTTATTTATCAAGGCGCTTGATATTTATTTATTATTTTTGTATGCACATGGACGCACGATTTGGATATTTGTATTGGACATTGTATTTGGGTACACCTGACTTCTTGGGCGCCCATTAGCTTTATTTCTATTTGGCACAAAAGAAAACTTAAAAGCTAAAGCATGCTATTTTGTAATTTGGGCTATTATTTGAGCTTGAAGATTATTATTATATGAAATACATGCTTTGTGGAGTGCTCACATAAGGGATGGGGGGAGATTGCAACCAATTAGTCTCTTGTTCATGTCATGCAAGCTTTCTACATTGATCTGTGTGCAAAAAGTAGAGTTCTTTTGTTATTGGGAACCTTCTGACACTGCGCGATTACGGCATCCGATCTATGCACCAGTGGTATCAGAGCGAAGCTAAGATCTAGAGCTTCCAATTGCTTACCATCTTGTGTGAAGGCGGAGCTCCTGGAACAATCGAGCTCTATAGTCAGTTTCATCGCGAACGGTCGATAACAGTGACTTCTTGGCAATCAAGAACCCCTATCTGCATCCTCTGATCATGAAGGACCGGCCTGAGAAGGCGGATGACCACTTGTACATCTCCTTCTTCAAGTTGTTTTGAACAGACAAAGAGTAAGCTCTTCTTCCATATCCAAAAGCTTAAAAACTTTAAGTCAAAGCTTAATAAGCTTATTTAAAAGCTTAAGGGGCCCAATTCTTTTCGACTGGTAACGTGGCATCGTGACGTCTACAATGGCGACAAAAAACGGTCCCCCCCTCCTAAATCGAATTCGTTGATAGTCAGCTTAAGTCTTCTAAAGCTTAAGTCAATTAAGCTTTAAAGAAGCTTAATCATCTAAGTCTTTCAAGCTTACTTACTTCTCCAAGTCCTGCAAGTCACATAGGTTCAAAAAATACTTCAACTATTTCCATAAAGGCTGTTCACATGCAGAAGCACAGAATCACAGAATTGCTCTCTGGAAGATCCTGTTCCTATTTGCAGACTTGCTGAACCAGTTTCAGCAAATGCAGAAGGTCATACGCATGTCATACAAAGATTATATGCAACTTCTACTAAGACAACGAATACCGCAATTGCAAAAGAGGAAGACTATAAAAGCGAAACAAAATATATAAGCCGCATATACCAGACTTTGAGCTACGCTCATCCCGTTAATCAAATTTCAAGAGTGTGAGGTCTTTTGAATTTTACAGGATGACAGAACAAAACATGGATGATCTTGCTGAAGGTGATTTACTCGAACCAACGATGGAACAAAAGTTGGATTTGATTATGATGCAGCTTGATGAAGAACGAAGAGCCTGACAAGCTATGCAAGTTCAATTGGCCAATTTGCAACGATCTACCATTGAGAAAGGTGGACCGCAACCCAAAGATCTTATACAGCGTACCATCAATGCGACGCTTGAAGCTCAATCCATCCGCAAAGAAACAAAGATAAGTAAAAGAAACTTCAAATTTCGTACTTTCAATGGATCGCAAGATAGAAAGACTGTACTTGCATTTATCAGTCACTTTGATTATTACTTTCATGAAGAAACATATGCTAAGAAAGACAAAATTAAATGTGTCACTAATCATTTAGTCGATCCAGCATCTCTATGGTGGACTGTGGTTCGCAAGAGCATTGATTGTCCCACTACCTAGGAGAGTTTCCAAATGAAGTTTTTGCAGAATTTCCTTCCTCCTCAATTCCATGAAAAAGCCATTAAGCAATGGGATCTTCTACAATAAACAGATCGTGAACCTATTTCCCAGTACACTGAATGTTTTCGGAATGCCCTACTGCAACTACGCATGCTCGAAGATGTACGTGAAGCGACTCACAAATGCAAGTTTATGTCTGGTCTACTTGGACATTACTATGCTGAAGTCAATATGTTCAAGCCAACAACCCTTGAAGATGCAATTTCTTTGGATCATGACACTGAAGATAAGATTCGCGGAAGAGATAAGCATCCACAACAATTTCAAACTAATGGTAACTATGGTTCCAAACAATTCAATTCAAATTTTTGAAGATTCAATCAAAGTTGTTTTCGTCCATCTTCATTCCGTAAGTCTTGGACACGACCACCTGCTTTGCCATCAAATACCAATCCAAACCCTAAGCCATCCTCACAGCCAAATCTCAATATTCCTAAACTTCCTGCCATTACCAACAATGTATCTAAAGCCAAATCTATAGTTTGTTACAAATGCCATCAACCTGGACATCTAGCAGCCAATTTTCAATCGAAAAAGCCACCTGTCCACATCAATTATTGTGGAGCAATGGAAGAAGAATAACGTGAGGAAATGCCTGAATTTACGGAAGATGATGACGACATTGGTACTACTTCGGATACTTTGCCAAATATGCCAACTCCACATTCTTTGTTGACAATGAAATGTTTTATGCATGGTAAAGAAAAGATTATTTTACATGATGATGGTAGCACACATGATTTTATTTCTACAAAGTTACTGAAAGAATTGAATTTACAAACTGTTTCTATACATTATCGCATTAAAGCAGCATTCCTAGGCACAAGATATAATGGAACACAAGAGGTGCATAACTTAGAAATTAAAATCGGTGAATACACTGAACGAAGAAATTTCCTAGTTGTACCTTTGCAGTCTAGTGATATTATCTTAGGTATGCCTTGGCGTCATCAGTATAATCCTAACATAGATTATTGTATGCATTCAATTAAAATTTATTTTCAAGGAAAACCAATCACATTGCATGGTATGCGTGCTTCTAATAATTTTCCACTGCTTACTCATACTCAAGCTAAACATGCATTACGTAAAAGTAGCAAATCTTATTTAATTTGGGTGAATGAACTTCAAGCTAAAGAAAAACATATGCATCCTAGGCATACACGATTTCTTGCTCATTTTAAAGATTGTTTTGCTGATGATTTACCACCTGGACTACCACCTTCACATCCTGAAGATCACAAAATAGATTTAATTCCTAGTACACAACCACCATGTAAAGCACCATATACGCATAACCAAATTGAACAGAAAGAAATTCAAAATCAAATAGAAGAATTGCTTAACAGAGGATTAATTAGACCTAGTAGTTCTCCATTTGGTGCACCTGTTTTATTAGTAAAGAAGAAGAATAATACTTATCGCATGTGCATTGATTATCGTGCCCTGAATAAAAATACTGTTAAGAATAGATATCCGATTCCTAGGGTAGATGATCTTATGGATAAACTACAAGGTTCTGCCATATTCAGTAAGATAGATCTTAAATCTGGTTATCATCAAGTGAGATTGGATAAATCTGATATATTCAAAACTGCATTTAGAACACAATTTGGACATATGAATTTCTAGTGATGCCTTTTGGTCTAACTAATACACCAGCTACATTTAGTCGAATGATGAATCGCATATTCTTGAAATATCAGCATTGTGTCATAGTATTCTTTGATGATATATTGGTATTCAGTAAAAATGAGAATGAGCATTATGAACATCTGTCTTTAGTTTTCAAGTTGTTAAAAGATAATCAATTGTATGCTAATCCTGAAAAGAGTGAATTCTTTCAAACAAAAATTGAATGTCTAGGTCATATTGTTGCATCAAAAGGTATTAAGATTGACCCTAAAAAGATAGAAGCAATTTTTAATTGCCCCATACCCAAAAATGTGCATGAGTTACATTCTTTTCTAGGTCATTCTAGTTTTTACAGAAAGTTTGTAAGAAATTTTTCGTTACTTTCTTTGCCTTTGACTAAATTTTTAAAGAAAGATATTATGTATAACTAGACTGATAATCAACAAAAATCTTTTGATTTATTAAAATATACATTAACCCATGCTCCTGTATTACAACTACCTGATCTCAATAGACCATTCTTTTTAGTAGTTACTGATGCTAGTGGATCCGGAATAGGAGCCATTCTTATGTAAGATAATCATCCCATAGCCTACTCTAGCTGTAAGCTGAAACCATTCGAACTTAAATATTCTATATATGATAAAGAATTGCTAGCTGTAGTACAAGCTTTACGTCAATGGAAACGTTACTTAATGGGTTCCGAATTTATGATTAAGACTGACCAACAAAGTATTAGACGTCTCCTTAGTCAAACTCAAATATCTGACCGACATATTAAATGGACAGCTTTCATTCAAAGTTTTCATCGCCTTATACAATATCAACCACGAAAAGAGAATGTTGTAGCTGATGCTTTAAGTAGAATACTGACAATTCATAATATTTCTGTGATATCATTTGATTCCCTTATCCCTATGAAAGATACTTATAATCAGGATATTACTTTTCAAGCTGATTGGAATAAATTAGTTGCAAATAATTGGATTCCTATTGATTCACTATCTTACAATAATGGATTCATGTTTTATGAAAAGAGATTATGTGTTACAGTTCCATTTAGATCTTTTTTTTTGAATGAGATTCATTGTCCTCCATATCAAGGTCATAGAGGTATTATATCTACTTTGCGTACATTAACTGAAGATTTTTATTGGCCACAGATGGACACTGATGTATCTAACTTTGTATCTGAATGTTTAGTTTGTCAACGAGTTAAAAGACACCATGGTAAACAATATGGTTTACTAATGCCATTAACCATGGGAACAAATTTCAATGGAGTTTATTACTGGTTTACCTAACACTAAAGCTAAACATGATATGATTTGGACTGTTGTAGACACGTTTAGCAAACAAGCATATTTCATTCCATGCAAGAAAACTTTAATTGCATCTCAAGCAGCTCAATTGTTTTTGAAAACTGTGTTTACTAATCATGGTTTACCAAAAGTTATTATTTCTGATCATGATTCTAGATTTTGTAATAATTTTTGGATTACTTTGTTTGCTAACTTAGGAACAAAAATTGATTTCTCATTTGCATTTCATCTTGAAACAAATGGTCAAACAGAAGCTACTAATAGTACCATTTTAGATCTTTTATGTGCTTACACTATTTCAAAACCACACATGGGACAATATCTACATTTACTTCAGTTTGCATATAACAATACACCACACATAGCTACAAAGAAAGCACCATTTGAAGTTATTTATGGATATAGATTGCCTACACCTGTTGCATCATTATCAAACAAAATTGAGACTGTTGATGATATTGCTAACATGCATGCTACTATTTTTGATGAAGTTAAAGACATGATTGACAAAGCCCAGAAATCATATACAAAGCAAGCAAATAAGAAAAGACAGGCTATGAATTTCAAAGTTGATGACTATGTTTGGTTACGAATAGAAAAATGTAGATTACAAAGTATAGATAAACATCCAGTTGTGAAATTAGCATCTAGATTCTATGGACCATTGAAGATCAAACATAAATTTAATGACAATGCATTTAAAGTAGAACTACCACAACATTAGAAAATTCACAACACCTTTCACATTAGTTTATTATGACCCTTTAGAGGCCAAATACTTGTACACCCTGTCTATGAAAACCCACCTTTACTAGATGAAGAGACTGAAATCCTTGAGCCTGAAACTATCATAGATATTGACTTTATGACCACTAGAACTATCCGTAGATATTCTAGATATTTAGTCAAGTTTAAAAACCATCATGTTGAAGAGGCCCAATGGATGCATGCTAGAGACTTAAATGCTTTCCCCACTTTGTTAGCTCCACATTGAGCTAATAGCAATTGAGGACAATTGCTATCCCACCCGGGGGTATGATGCTAGGAGGCATATTACACGGTGGATTCCATGCCACGGTGGATTCCGTGAGGTTTTACGGTGGATTCCATAAGATTTTATTACCGAGGCTCATACACAAAGTGGATTCTTTGTGCGAGAAGTTGATGGGGACGCCTATCCTTTTCGGGCCTTTTGTTAATTTTATGTGTACATAGGTGATTCCATAGCGGGTGATTCCGCAAAATACATATTTAAATTAATAAACGTTTATGAGTTTAGAGTGCGCACTCATGATAAATTAAGGTTAGGATTGATTTCTAACCAATTAATTTATTTATGTAGCTGAAGATTGCTAGGTATTCACTTTTGTTGGTTTAAGTGTATTATTTTACTAACGATTATGAATGCTTTAGTTGATGTGTAGAGATAGCAGCAGTAGTAGTGGAAAGCATTGGAGGATAGCGTGTATTCAAATTATCGTCAATATTTTGATGGGTGCATACCTTAGGCATGGTACCTATATTTTGTCATGCTTATTTATCAAGGCGCTTGATATTTATTTATTATTTTTGTATGCTTATGGGCAGACAATATAGATATTTGTATTGAACATTGTATTTGGGTATGCTTGACTTCTTGGGCACCCATTAGCTTTATTTCTATTTGGCACAAAAGCAAACTCAAAAGCTAAAGCATGCTATTTTGTAATTTGGGCTATTATTTGAGCTTGAAGATGATTAATATATGAAATACATGCTTTGTGGAGCACTCACACAAGGCATGGGGGGAGATTGCACCCAATTGGTCTCTTGTTCATGTCGTGCAAGCTTTCTACATTGATTTGTGTGCAAAAAGTAGAGCTCTTTTGTTCTTGGGGACCTTCTGACGCTCACTACACGCGCTTACGACATCCGATCTATGCATCATAGTGACTGCTTGGAATGAATTGGACTTCTTCCTTATCATCCATATGCTGTAGACGGCCTTCTTTTTGAGAGGTGAGTTGCCCAACTAGTTTGGATTTATCTTCAACTTCAATTGTTACTATTAATTCTTTAACTACTTCAAGATGAATTCCTTATGAAATTAGCTTCTCTTCATCCTACACAAAAACTCGAAGAACTTGCAAAAAAGCAAGCATTGTTTCTTCAGCTTAATCACCAACATATTGTCTTTTTCTTTTGATTATATTAAAAATTACATCATAAAGTTCACCTTTGGTAATTTCAAGAATTTGGTCTAAGCTGAATTCAAATTTGCTTCCTAGAATTCGTTCTTCTAGGACTCGTTTGAGATTGGTTGCAGATTCTATGCCAGAATGCAATTTGTAGCATGGCTACTTGCCTTTCTTCTTTCCTTCGGTCTTCTTTGTTTGTGGCACATCTTCCATCTCTTGATCTAGGGTTATATTTTCAGCAAGCTTTGGTTGTTTAGGCATTCTTCTAGTTACCCCTTTCAGAGGGCTAGAAGAGGAAGGCCTTGGTTCATCTTCTCTTCTTCTCTTTTCTTCAATCAAGACTTCTTTATGATTGACATCAGCCAAATATGCAAAGGTGAAAAAAGAATCTATCGGTTCTTTCCAACCAGTTATCCCTTGAATGCAGTGGCTGGCATTAGCCAAATCTTCTCTGCTGCTTTAGCACGTTCCATTTGACCTAGTGCCTACATCCACACTTTATATTGCACATTATCTTTACATGCTTTCAAATTTGATTTAGTTGGTTCAATTTGCAGCCCATAGGTAGCTGCATCAATTGCTGCGTAGGCATTTTTTATAGCTAAATCTTCTAATATTTTCTTCATTTCACCATTGCCAAATTTTGGCTTCAGTGGAAGAACAATTTCAATTGCATGGATTTTTCCATCTTTCCAAAAGACGAGCTTTTGTGCTTCAGTCTCACGGAAGGCAGAACACTCCCTCTTGTCATGTTGTTGGCTGTCACACCAAATACATCACCTCTTAAAGCCTTCTCTCAGGGGTGTTGATGATCATCCTCGTTCTTCAACTTTGGCATCCAACTTCTCCACCTTGGAACTAATTTTTGTAAGATTTAGATGAAGGTCATGCATACTTTAAATGAGTTCATCCATGACATCATTTTTAGAAGGAACAGAAGAAAAAAGAGTTGGTTAATTAGTCAAAGGAATAGGATATTTTAAAGGTGGAACAAGCTCCATCTATGGAGTTGTTGAGGTTGAACTAGAGCCCAATCTTAGTCGCAACCGCTCTCTTCAAGCAATCGTGTTAACTGCATTAGTAACATCTGCCCATGTAGTCTTGACTCCTGATTCAGAGGTAGCATCCTCTAGGTGATCAGTAGGCTTCTCTTGAAGAATGGGATCTGTGACCTTAAGGAATAATTCAACCTTTTGACCTTTCATACTTTTTTGGTCTTCAGCATCAAGTTGTCCAAATTTACTTTCAAACTCATGGTATAAAGCTGTTGCAGCTAAACCTTTGTTGGGTTTCTCAACCCAATTAGTGAAACTTTTCTTCATCATCAAGCAAGAGTCTTCTAAGAAGAACTCTTTGTGTAGGGATTTTTTGAATACAGCCCAATCCGTATGTCGCTAAAAAAGACCATGGTTGTCTAGTCTCGCAAAATAGCGACTCCATGCATGTTGCGGTACACCAAAGAAGAGCATTTTCTCAACATACAAGCGAATGAAAATAGAGGCATTTTGATCATTAAACTGTTTAATTTCCACCCAACTTCCTCTAGGGCCTTGATAGCTATTGAATCAATATTCTCTTTGTCTTGCCTTTGTTGTTTTTCTTGTAACATTTGGATTTGTTGTTGCTGAGTCTGCTACAGTATGCATACCAATTATTGTAGAGTATCTCCTGAAGAATCCCCCATCTTGGAGTTCTCTTAAGTCGACCTTCACATCGGGTTCACAAAATGTCGCAGCACATAGGGTTGAAAATCATCACAGGGGTTTGGCTAGAAAACTGGACAAGATAGATGGAGATGTGTCTTCAAGAGATAATAAGTAGATTACAGTGAATGTTCAAAGGTTCAAGAGGTACTTTACGGTCAATCATAGGGGTTTGAGAGAAAAGAATGTATGGGGGTTCAAGAGCTTAGACTCCGAAGATGGTAGAGATAAGAGAAGGGTTGAAGGTTTCAAGCCAAGTTCTTGAAGATGTTGATAGAGCTTCCAACTGCATGTTCTTAGCAAAGATGACAAGAGTATTATCTCAAATCAATCTTTTTTTCTTGACTGTAAGAGCAATCACAAACTATAAAATCAAGTACAATATGTTGTCATGTTTCATAAACAACTCCACATCCCATCATTCATACATGATGCCATAGCATGAATAAACTTTGCATGATTACATTCAATGTAGACTGTTAGGGACAAAAGCACATGAGTCAATTACAAGGCTTGTAGGGCAAAGAGACTTGCTTCAAGAGAGCTTCAAATTCAGTTCTTGATAAGGATAAGTTAGCACAACCAAGAAATAAGAGAAAAAGCTCCTCTTAATTCAACTCAAAGCATCAATGAATGATCTACAAACATTGCCCTGCCATAGGGGCACATAATACTTGCATATTTTGACAAGATGTCTTTTGTAGAGTAAGAAGTGAATTAAAAGAACAATGTTGTAGCTAATTCTTTGAATAGGGCTGAAGATATCAGTCGCAAATCAGTCCAAATATCTTCCAAAATTCACCTCTGATGATAGCATAAACTTCCCTTAACAACGTGTCGGTGTGTTGGGTGTCAAGAGTCCACCATGAGGGTAAGAGACAACAGGGTGAAGGTAGATTCACGACGGAGAGGAGTAGACAAAAGAGAAGGGGTTTGAAGAAATTGAAGATCTAGAAGAATACTCCCAAAATGAAATAGAAAATAAATAAGAACACTAACAGAGATGAAGCCTATTAGTTTCTTTCAGCATTATGAGAAGATATAACTCTAATATACAAAAACGTGTATAAAATAATACATGCCTCTATGCTACTCAGATCGCCAATCTCATGCTTCCATTGCCTCTGTATGGGCATATAGAGGTAAAATACTAGCACACTTGGCCAAAATTCTACTAGATCACTCCTTCTTTATCACCCCTTTCGGAGTGTTGTTCACAGCCTGAAAACAGCAATCACGCGTCGCACAGTTTCATCAATCTCTCTTTTTACATAAAATCCTCTCAGATTGGCTGAAAGCTACATGCTTTCTTTTACATGTCATCCTAATCTAGAAGTTGTCTATAGTTTTATGGATTTTTACAAGAGATAATATCTAAACTATCAAAAATTGGCTAAAACTTGTCCAAAATTCTAATATTTTTGAACCATGGACACTAACACTAATGTCTAAAATGGCATTGACTCTCTAAATCAATAACAAAGACACACTCTAGATTTCTTTACATGGTGTGCGCATAGCAGCACGACAGTGCATTATCAACAGTGATTTTAATAACTAAAAAACCCTTGTCAATAATTATTTCTGCCCTGTGGAGATAAAATATAGAGTCTATTCTCATTCCATGGGCACTGCTAAGCTTGTAAAGATTGACCTACATTATGACTAGAAGAATGGAAGTTGGTAAAAGTTCTTCTTAGCACTACTGATGCTTCTTACTATTTGCTACTAGTAAATCAGAGAAATGAGTGTTATTGTACTCTCCTCTGATTCATTCCATAGCATAGATTTGATTGATAAGCCTTGTTCCACGAAGGACTCCTCTAATAGGCCACATTATCAAGAGCTCCGATTAGGAGGAGCCAAAAGTGCAGTCTAACTTCACCTCCCTAAAGCCAAAGAAAACAGTCAAGCACAAAAAAAGGGTTGGTCTCAAAGGCAAGGACCACCTAAATTTGATTTCAATAAACTTCATATGTATGATTTTCAACCATTCTAAACCTTGAATTTTTAATTGTAAATATACATTATTGTCGTCCTTGCACTAGTGGTCCTTTGTAAAGGATTAGACACTGCTACTTGCACTAAGCAAGAAGTAAGACCGTCATCCTCAGATTCGTAAATTTGATGGTAGAGATTTTCACCCCTTGCAAGTACTCATTAAGTACAAAATGATGGAGAGAGGTTATTGGCATGTCATTCAAGGGAGTAGAGCTATTTATCCTACAAATATTTTTGATGTGGAGGATGATCAATGTGCTCAAGAAATAATCATGTTACACTTAGAGATGAATCCTTGATTCATCATGTCGATCAGCTCTCCACTACAAAGGAAAAATGGGACGAGCTTGAAAAGCTCTATGGTGCTATAGGTAAAAACACTAAGATTTTCCTTAAGATTGAATTCTTTAGCTTGGAATATAGAGAAGGAGAAGACTTGGGAAAATTTATTCCTCATATGAAAGGCCTCATGACACAACTTTCTTCAGTGCAAGCACCGATCCATGATGAGGATGTTATTGTCATTCTTCTAAAAGCAGTCAAAAAGGTCTTTCCCACACTTGTAACAACCCTTACTAATATTCCCAATCCTACCTTGGCAAGTACATCCAATCTAATTTGGATGAAGAAAAAAGGAATCACATAGAAGGAAGCACTAGTCAGACATCTACTCCAACATCCCATGACCAAGTCTTGATACATAGAGTTGTCCATAAATGTATTTTTTGTAAAAATAGGGGGAATATTGCAAACAACTATAGGAAAAAATACCTAAAAAATATTAAATGTAATCAATGCAAGAAGACATGACATATTAAAAGTAAATTCCCTAACCATCCTGAAGTACCTAAGGAATTGGAGGCCAATTTTTCCTCCCAATCCACAGATCATCGACTATTCTGACTCTTGTATCTCTTCTACCTATAACCATCCTTGTAAGCCTGTTCTATGAAGGCATCCTAATTTGGATTAGGGGGGGAATTCTCTTATGCTTTGTATTCCAATGCCACCTATCATTGAGGGGGTGTGTTGAGAGTATAGGCATACGAACCCTCCTTATACAGGAGTGGATAAAGGCAAGTAGGTGTGAATGGTCTTGAGGGAAAGGGAAAACCCTAACCCTAGCCAGTTGGGGCTATATAAATAGCCTACGGGTCTACATCATTGAGTGAGAGTGACCCAAGTTGTACTTTTGTGAGCAACTGAATAAATAATACTTGTTCTTGTACTTGTGAGCTCTCCCTCTTGTGCACACTTAAATCTTGGCTTTCACTCTGATTTTCACATTTTCCTTCTTCCCAAAGACACTAAAATAATCTAAAAAGACTCTCATAAAATAGATCAAATATGGATTGATATTCTGCTATGAAGCTTCTTGGAATCCTATAGGACCATTCTTCAAACAAAAATTCATGACCATGCTAGCAGAAGCACTTGACTTAGTTATAAATATTATATTATCCATGTCATCAAGATGCATGCAAGTGTGATTATAACCTAGAAACCCATCAATGAGGTTGTACATTTGGTTATCAGGAATAGGGAGGCCTGATTGGTGACCCAAAACAACATTCATGGCGAGGTGGCCAAAAGAGATCATCAACTCTAACAACAATGGTATAGAATACAAGGTGACGGATTAGCCCAATATTGTGAGAGAGGGACTTCGTGATAGTCCCTATTTTCTACATCTTCTCCTTCTTCTTTTGAATTCGAATTTACATGGACTCTCTCAATTCATCCCTTTCCTCTTGACTTTGCACCCATCTATCTTCCTCTTTGCTTCCTCATTCAACCTGTTGTTTGGGTATTGACCTTCATGAACCCTAATGATCAACTTGTAAGCCTTTAATACTATATAATTCTACTAAGAGTAATGAGTTAATTGAGTCCATTAAAATGTAATTCTTGTAAGTATATCACTCTCAAGATGAACTTTGTGTTGTGATGTATGTTGTTATTCCTTGTAGATATTTTATGGAATATATGAGCATTCTCCTTTCAAAACAAACTGTCTATCTTAATAGCACAATATGGTAATTAACTTTGTCAATATGCTTTGTTGTTAAGTCCAAAATGCCAGCATATCCCTATGTCAGGTCTAGGTATGATAACATTGTGCTAACCTGCAGAACTAGTACAACCTATTTACACCTAGGGACTATATCAAGAATTTAGACCCAAATTATATATGGCGACCACACTGGCCTTTCCCAAGCCTGTTCTCACAATGGTCCAGGCATAAGTAGCAATGCCAAATTCTGTCTCTTGAATCGGTAGTGATTTTACCCATTCCACCTTATAGTATCACATTTAATACTTAGATGGCTACTTGGACATGTTTTCCTGTTCTTAAAGTTTGTTGGCTCACCAAACAAGGACATGGGTGCCTTCCTAGGCAAGTTGGGGTAGTAGACAAGGTCAATTTTGCCACCCAAGTGGAGCTTTCCCACAAAATGACTATATTCAATTTTGTTGCTAGTGGAAATACGTAGCAGAATTTCCTAACTTCATTAGATGAACATGTAAATGAATGAAAACTGGAAGAATCTCCTATATTGCAAATCTCTATTTTCGGATGCTCACATCAAGTTCCACAAAGATATTAAGGGATTAGCCATGTACAATCAAAAGCCACCAAGACTCAAATAAGAATTTATTATAATAGGGAAAAAGAAATTTTATTATAGAAGAAGGCAACAAGTAATGGAACTCAAGAGACAAATTAATTCCAACTGTAGACTATATTTCTCATGTATGAGCTTGAGCTCAATATTGTACATCATATGTATCCACCTATAAAGTGTTGTTCTAAGGCTATGGCTCAGAGGGAACCCAATTTAATTCAGCTCATAAGATTTTTGTATGCCATACATAACAATAAGAATCAAACAATAGATATGAGGCTTAAAAACTAGCCCATACTTACTTATGAACAATTTGGTCCTAGACTAAACCACATAAATTGGTAAATCTTGATTCTAAGGCCTTCAAGAGTACTTCCTTTATCTAATAATATCTTATTTACTCTATTACACTAGTAGAAGAGGTATATACCAAAACAATCCACACAAAAACCATATTTAGGATAAGAAAAATCCATACTCTCTTTCAAATTCAAATTGGATCAATGAATTCCTTTCATGAACATCAATAGACTATCTATTTTCTCTTAATGGATCAACTCTACCCTCCTTCAAATTAAAACTAGATATTTAATTCCCGACACTAATAGCAATAGACTATGTGTTTTCTCAACACCAATGAGTCCATAATCCCAAATACCTCTAATCAAATCTCTTCGTGCACTCCAAAAAAATCATATAGTTTTATGTTTAGTTTCTTCAAATTTTTCCTAAGGTTGTAGTACACGCCATATTTTTTCATTTGCAGGATGCATGCCATGATCCGGCCTACCCAACAATGTTGAGGGAGATCTCTATCAAAGATCAGAACCAAAATCTGCAGGCTAAGTATCATGAATTTTCTATCAATAGTGGACTTGTCTACTATAGAACAAGGCTGTGTATACTAGCAAGCCAGTCACTTAAGTAGAAGATATTGTGGGAAGCTCATGATTCCCCTTTCGCAGGGCATCCTGGCTATGCCAAGACTCTTAATGCAGTTAGGAAGAGCTACCATTGGGAGAGGCTCAAAGGTGACGTTCTCAAATATGTCACCGAGTGTTTGTCTTGCCAACGTATCAAAGCCAAACATGTCATGATGCCAGGGAAACTGCAACCGCTTGACATACCCCAAATGAAATGGGAATTCATCAGTATGGATTTTATTGTAGGCCTACCCCAAGTCCAGGGAGGATACAACTCCATCATGGTTGTGGTTGACATGCTTACTAAGGTTGCACATCTTATTCCAATAAAGACAAACTATAAAGCCTCACACATTGCAAGATTATTTATCAAGGAGATATTCAAGATACATGGGTTACCCAGAAGAATCATTAGTGATCGTGATTCTCTCTTCACATCACACTTTTGGAGAGCTATCTTTGAAGCTATTGGGACTCAACTCTGCTTTAGCACTGCTTACCATCCCCAAACGGATGGCCAAACAAAGCAAGTAAATCAAGTCATGGAGGATATGCTTAGGGCATATTGCTGTCATGAGCGAAAGAGGTGGATTCAATATTTGCCTTTGGTTGAATTTGCCTACAATGCTTCTTACCAACAAAACATTCAGATGACTGCTTTCCAAGCATGGTATGGTCATGACTGTCGAAGTCCCCTAAACTTTTCAGATCCAACCTTAAGGGTTGAAGCTTCAAGGCAGATGTTGGAAGAGATGGATGACCAAATAAAGTCTATAAGACAGGACATCCAAGCAGCGAAGGATAGACAGAAGGCATATGCAGATTTGAAGCGTCAAGATAGAGTCTTCCAAGAAGGAGACATGGTCTTCATTCGCATACGCCCTAAAAAGAGTTCCCTATCCTTAGGAGATTGCAAGAAGCTAAGTCCAAGGTATTGTGGACCATACAAGATCCTCAAGTGCCTAGGACCTAATGCTTATAAAGTGCAACTCTCGGAAAACCTAAAGGTTCACAATGTATTCCATATTAGCTTATTGGAAACGTATGTACCTAACCCTAACCATGTACTTGACAATCAACAAGTTGTAATGCCTAGTCGAGGAGTCCTTGAACAGGCCTGACAGGATCTTAGATGTTAGGGAGAGACAATTAAGATCCAGAACCCTGAGAGAATGCCTCGTCTAGTGGAAAGATTATCCTAAAGAGGATGCCACTTGGGTAGATGAAGGCACTCTCAACCATCAATATCCCCAGTTTATCTCGAGATGAGGACATCTCGATTCCTCTAAGGGGGAGAGAATGTAATATATCAAATACTGAAAATTCACCTCCTATTAAGGCTAAAGGGGAAATTTTTTTATCCTCCCGTCGGCGATGGTCGAGTTGGAAGGGGAGAAGGGAATAGAAGGGCCATCAAGCTCCTGGATGGAGCTTGCTGAGGCTTAAGGCCATGTGATGCGACACATAGGAGAGGGAGGATCCCCCTCCCCTCCCCTATTTAAGCAGGAGGAGGTGCTGCCATAGGGGGTAACTGATTATGTGAGGAGTGAGGGCCGCCATTCTGTAACACTGAGGGAGAGAGAGAAGGTTAAGCCAATGCCGCTGCTGCCCTACAATAGTGAAGGAGGGAGGGCTGCCTCCTCACCACTCTACCCGGACAAGGCTGTCGAGCCGTCGTCGCCACCTGCAGTCGCAGGCCTCGTCGCTTGTCCAACATGCCGCTAGTCACCGTTTAAGCTTCTCCCCCCACGCGGTGGAAGATTTAGAAGCTTCCTGGGGAGGAAGCTTCTAAAGGGCTAAATAAGCCCCCCTTTCACCCCTGTGTCCTAAAATCTCCCAAGGCCCCCTTCTTATGCCTTTTGGAACCACACCCCTCCCCTCGGGTTTTAAAATCCCCTTAAGCCCCTTTCTTATGGGCTTTGAAACCCTTTCCTCCCCCCCTTGTGTTTAAAACCCTCACAAGCCCCTTTACCCCCTTTCCCATGGCATTTTGGAACCCCCCTCGTGCTTAAAGCTCATAAGCCCCCTTTCCCTTGGAACCACCCCCCCTCCCGTGTTTTGTCTCTTGAAAACCCTTTCACCTCCCCCTCCCCTGTTTTAACCCCCTGAAGCCCTTTTCCTTGGGCTTTGTAAGCCTTTTCTTCCCAAAAGAACTAAGACCTTAAAGGTCTTATTACCCCCCCTCGTGTTTTTATTTCCTCCTTAGGGCCCTTGTTCATTATAACCTTCGGAACTACCCCCCTTATATCTTCTCCTAAGGCCTCCTTAGGCCCCCTTTTTCAATAGCCTTTAAGGCTACTTTTTCCCCCCTTGGAGTTCCTCCCTTAGGATTCTATAAGGCCATTTTCCCCATGAAAAATGGTCGTAGCCCTTTCTTTCCCGTATGAAAAATACCCTTGCAACTTTTTTTTTCCCCACTCGAAAAAGAGAAGAAGAGTGTTGAAGGTTTTAACACCTCCCTTTCCCACTCAAAAAAAAACCGTCGTAAGGGATTCCACACCTCATTATTCCCCATTCGTGTGAGTCCTTGCAAAGGCCATTAAGCCTTTCCCATAGCTTAATATGTCTTAGTCGTGAAAGATTCTGAAACACCCCCTTTCGAACTCCCGACTCCAAGGAGGAAACCTTCTAAAATTGCTTTCGACGGACGGTGCAAGTTATTGCGAAAGAGAGCCATGGTGGAATATAAAAAAGAAGTTGTTAAGCTACTTCCATGGCGGAAATGCCTCCCAAGAAAGTCCAAGGCGCAAGTGCGGGAGGGTCATCTCCTGGCATCCACGTGGATATCTCACCCCAAGCCCAGGTTTTCCTTCCTAATTGTTATTTGATATTGTTGTAATTCAATCATGCAAGGTTAATTGTTAGAAATAGGATATATTTTTATCTTAGTTGTTCATGACGAAGGAACTTAGTCATCAATACTTTTAAATGAAACATGCAAATTAAGAAAGTCTAAACGCATTTCTAGCAAATAGCTTATTCATTGAAATGAATTATAAGACTAGATTACTTCGGTTAAGCCTAGAAGTATAAACTGCATCTCGCACTATTAACCCATATCGCAATGAATCATCATGGAAAATGCAAAGCATAAAACGATTCTTACAAGGCATAAACTCTATGAAATTATCGTTGTCAACTGCATAAATTAGCAAGAAAAAGGTTGCTTATTTAGCATGAATTTTGTTCGCAAAGAGAAGGGAAGATTAGTTGAAATTAACCTAACCTATGCTTGACCTCAAACCAATAATTTAGGGTTAAAAAGATCAATTTACGCATAATCAACGAATCATGTGGAAGTAATGTCGAAATTATCTTCTAGAGTTAACCAAATTGGCATAAACCTAAAACACCTAAGCCGCGGAGTACTTGTTTGGAATAAGTTAAATTCCAAGAAACGCCCATACCTTAAATACTTGCCCACATTCACTGAATGTAGGGACAGTGAAAATGTAATTGGAAAGTGAGCTAGGGTTCGTCCCTAAGAATCTTACGAGATGAAACTTGGAAACCCTAGGTCTAACAAGGTCAGCCTCGTAACCTGAAACAGATTGTTTCATGACTTCATTGTCTCATAGTTCAATGCGACACTTGCGTAGCAAGTGCGGAATCATATGATCTTGTGATTGGATCACAAGAGAATGGCAAAATTCTCGCAATAAGGTTGGCGGATCCTTACGCAAGCTATCTTGCAAGAGGATGAATACTTTAGTATCCTTCTTGAGTAAGGAAGATTAATTGGAAACTAAAGACCAGCCGATAAACTGAAATAACTGATGAACTTAAGGTTTGACCAAGTCAGGTTAATAGGGTATGACCTAACCTAGGATATAGGGAACCTTGCCAAGTTGCAAGTCATCCCGGATCGAGTGCTGGATGCATTCGAAAGGAAGGATTCATTCCTTAGCAGTTTGCCAACAAAAACGATCAATGGAAATGTTTGTGCTTGCTACAGATTTTAGAGCACTGTTTGGCTTTGTTTGATCAATGAATTAAAAGATAAATGGATATCTATACTTCAGGTTAAAGTCCTGAAGGGAGAGGCAGCTTCAGTTACCCCCGACTGCCTACCTAACCCTAACCAAGGGGGTTGTTGACCACGCCGAGAAAGTAGACCGAACCCGCTGCGAGAGGTCTCTCTGTTGAGCACTACTTGTAGCAGGAGGACGCTTGGGTGCCAGGGGGCTCTGGCCGTAAATCCCTCGCCTTCCGGGCCCTGCAAAAGAGGCTAACGTGAATCGGGATTGGATCTCGAGGCCTGCATACTAGTCTACGGGTGGAAACTTGGATTAGTGATCCATGTGGATTGCTGGATAGCCTTCGGGCGGATTGTGGATAAGCCTATAGGCTGGACTCTTTATATTTCAAAGATAAATATGATAACCTGTTAATAAGGCACTTGTCTGATATTTTTTTTCCAAAAGATTATGTGAATGAACCAGTGTCTAACGGGTTAATTAAAGAAGCTGGTTGTCACATGTCCAACTAATGTGTTAGGTAATTAAAGAACTAAAACAACCCGAGGAAAGTGCGGAGGATGGGCCATAGGTCCATCCTACGGATGGGTGGTCCCGATTGGCCGGGAACTTTTCTCAACTCACGATGGACAGCAAGAAGATCCTCAAAGAACACGAGCAACAGAAGCATTGACCTAGAGTTATGATTGAACTCGATTTACGCTGTTTTAGGGGAACGGAATGGGACTATGCCTTATGGCAGAGAGGTTGAGCTTTGCATCCCTCTCGTTTCCCATTCTCCTTGAACCAAGTGCAGCGTGAATCCGCTTTGGACCTGGCGTTTCTGCGTAAAGTAGTTTGCTTGGGTCCGATGCTAGTTGCTGCTAGGAAATGACCAATCAGGAAAACCCTAATTCAGGTCGATCCTAAGTGGGAATGGCCGGAATACTTCCGCTATGTGGCCGACGCGGAAAGCCCTAGATCGCAAACCCCATAATATTCCATGGGAGTGCCTAGCGGAGCTTTCTAGACATCCTTTCTGATGGACTGCTAAGATGTGTCCTGAAAATACAAGTGGACACGTTACATCACTTGTCCAAGAACTAGCTCTTGACAATACCATTGACATTGAGGCATAAATCTAGTTCTAGCTTCATGACAACTAACCTTAAATAGTGTGAATTTAGCACACATATAAGGAAAGTAATCCTATAGGCACTAGATAAGAGACACTTACTACCAAACTTCTTGTAAGTTTCAACTACTAGACACAGAACCACATCAGAATGTGATGTCCATGTCCATCTCTACCAATCCTCATGACCCTTCTATGCTCACATCATGCCTCTTGTAATATTTCCGCACACTGCGTACCGTAAATATTAACTTTCCGCACGCCGTGTAAACCCTGTGCAGGGGTATCCCCTACTTCGAAATTATTGGAAGATTAATCCACACCATGCACGCTCAAAAATGAGGCCTCCACATTGTAAATTAGAGGCAGGGGTTGAGGACCGTAAAAACCGTGTGGGAACACCCTTTTTGAAGGGGCAATTGGATAAATTCAAGGCAAATTTTTTTATTATTATCCCTTCCCCCAGCCGATGCATGGCTGGAGGAGAGGGAGTGTGGGGGGGGGGGATGGCCAAGGAGGAGTGAAGTCGGACTGCATGAGGGGGAGTCCTCCACGTGTGTGGACGCCCTCTTCCCCACCCCTCCCAAGACCTATATAAACACCCCCTAGCTAGAGGGTGCTGGAAAAAGGGGCCGGACGTGAAGGGTCAGGAGGACGGGCTGTGAGAAGGTGGAGAGGGTCGCCGTGCTGAAGGGGAGGTTGCGTGCTGAAGGAGAGGTCGCCATAAGGAATCGCTGGCCACTGGGGAGCCGCCGACAGGCCGCCGCCATCCTCGCCTTGTCACGACCCTTCCCAATCATTGGTAGCCCCCTCGACGTTACTGCAGGAGTCCAGAAGCTTCTTAGAAGCTTCTTAGAAGCTTCTAAGAGGGGGGGGGCTTCCTTAAGCCCCCTTCCCACTACATTCCCCATAGACCCATTCATACCCCCCTCCCCGGGACTTTGAAGAGGAGAAGGTGAAGCCCATAAAGACCTCCCACAAGACCCTTCGAAAAAGGCTTTTCGCAAAAAGACTTCAAAGCCCACAAGCCATCCGTGAATCAATTCCGTGCCAAAAGAACTCATAAAGCCCTCTTCCGCAAGCACCATTTATCCAAATCCCGTAAAGGAATCTCCTACGTACAAGGGAAGAAGGCAAAGGTCGGGAGGTTGCATGCCAAGGCAAGTCAATTCGTAGACCGCAAAAGCTAACCAGAAGCCGAGACCACGCCTACGATGGCCCCAAAAAGATCACAAGGTGCGACTGCGGGAGGTTCATCTCCGAGTATACAAGTGGATATCTCCCCGAGCCCACAAGTCCAGGTTCTTTCGAGTTATTTTCGCATAAAGAAATGATTAGGCGCGCTTAGTCATAAGGGAGATTGCATTTTTTACTTATTTTAATGCATGTGGTAGCATTAAAAAAATACATTCGATAAATTATCTCTTTAGACATTAGACAAGGTTGTTGCATGTCAAGAAATGGAAACGGTTACGAGTCCAGAGTTGTCCGCCTTAGAAGACTAGCTGCATGTTGCTATTTTGGTACATTGTCAAAGTAGTGAGTCTAAACACATATTCTTAGGGCAAAAGAAATGAAATTGATGAGTGCAATTGGTTTCTAGACATGGTAGGAATAAGCGTGTGCCACTTATTAGGCAACATCTTCCTTGTAATGGTCCACGAGGAAAAGTTAGCATCCATAAGATAGTATCCGAAAAGAAATAGAGGAATACGAAAATGATCTTATGGACTTGCAAGTAGCATGTAAAATGGAATAAATTATCACTAGCTGTAATTTTGTATGAACTTCATTGTAGCTAGGAGAACGTTGCGTATTGCATAGTCATCATGCAAAAATGTCATTCATTAGGAGCCGCATTTAGGAGTCAAAGCATAAGATTCTAAGTATAGACAATAAGGTTGTAGGCATGACTATTTGATGTAAGTCCTAGTAGGACCTAGGAAAGTTAGTGTCCAGGTTATCGGACATTTTTACCTTACCAAGGAAGGATAGGGTTATTGTGAACCATGTGAAGCGTAGAAGCAGTGAATCGCATGTTTACACGTATTGGTGTAATTGTAACTATTAATCTCCACTAGATCTAGTTTATTACCTTTGGGAAAGGTTCATCCGTGACGCAAGACAAGTATATTGAGTTGACTAAGTCACCTAAACCACAAGGATTCTTATGGACATGGTTGGGTCGATATGATAGGTATCTCAACTGCTAACTAGGGTTTAGTGCAATAAGAAATTCGACCTAGTTTTACACTGGTTGCCAAGTCAAAACCCGCAAACCCAAAGATCTTACACACATTCACGAGATGTCGAATCAATTGGATGCTCATGCATAAAATGATCTAAGGTTTATCCTAAGGATCATTCGTTCAAATGATGAAACTCCGACTGGGTTGGAAATTCCTAGGACCGTGGACCAATATAATTAGGAATGGGTTGGGTAAGAAGACACCCTAAACCCTGCTACTCGCCTGAAGTTAATTCCGTAACCTGAATACGCCATTCAATGGGTGAAATGATCCCGTGGAATAGATACAACACATGTACAAAAAGTTGCAACATCGCATAGACTTGAGATTTGTCCACAAGAGAGTTTTGTCATTTCTTGGAAATGATGTTGGCAAGTTATTGCGCTAAGTTAACCTACAAAAGGATGAGTAATCATCCTGTTACATCACCTTTCCTGGGAAATAGTTGCTAAGGAAAAGCAAAGTTAGGTATTTGCCTGGAAGCAATTGACCAATCAATAGATTGAAGCGACATGGTCGCTGGAAGCTACCATAACAAAACCTAAAGTATTGGTAGGGTATGACCCTAACCCAAGAATGATAGGAATCTTGCCAAGTTGCAATTGATTCCGGATCGAATGCGGGTTGCATTCGGAGAAAATGAGTCACTCCTTAACAGTTTGCCAGCTAAACGACCATTGGAATTGATTGTGCTTGTAACAGTTTAGAAAGCACTGTTTGCATTGTTTGCTCAATGAACTAAAGGATGAAAAGATATCTAAATACTTCAGGTTGAAGGCCTGAAGGGAGAGGCAGCTTCAGTTACCCTCGACTGCCTGCCTGACCCTAACCAAGGGGGTTGTTAACCGCGCCGGGAACGTGGACCGAACCCGCCATGAGAGGTCTCTCCGTTGAGTTCTACTTGGAGCAGGAGGACGCTTGGGTGCCAGAGGGGGCTCTGGCCGTAAATCCCTCGCCTTCCGGGCCCTGCACAAGAGGCTAACGTGACTCGGGATTGGATCTCGAGGCCCGCATACTAGTCTACGGGCGAAAACTTGGATTTGTGATCCCTGGTGGATTACTGGATAGCCTTCGGGCGGATTATGAATATGCCTACGGGCGGAACTCCTTGTATTTCAAAGATAAAAGGATAAAATGATAACAAAGAAGTTGTTTGAGATTGTTTTCTTTATGTCCTGTGATAAGATTACGTGAAGGAACCAGTGCTTAACAGGGTTAATCAAGGAAGCTGGTTGTTATATGTCAAATTAATGTGGTAGGTAATTACATAACTAAAACAAACCGAGGAAAGTGCGGAGGACAGACCATGGGTCTGACCTATGGATGGGTGGTCCCGGTTAGCCGGGAACTTTTCTCAAAGTCTTCAACGAACAGAGGATGATCGTCATCACCGAAACAAGTAACGAGAACAATGACTTGGAATTAACTATTACCCGATTCACGTTGTTTTAGGGGAACGGAATGGGACTATGCCTTATGGCAGAGAGGTCGATCCTTGCATCCCTCTCGTTTCCCATTCTCCTTGAACCAAGTGCAGCGTGAATCCGCTTCAGACCCGGCGTTTCTGCGTAAAGTAGTTCACTCGGGTCTGACGCTAGTTGCCGCTAGCTAATGACCAAACTAGAAAACCTTAATTCCGATCGATCCTAAGTGGGAAACGGCCAGGACACTTCCGCTACGTGGCAGACGCGGAAAGACCTAGATTACAAAACCCATAACATTCCATGGGAGTGCCGGGCGGAGTTCTCTAGACAGCCTTCCGATGGACTGCCAAGACGTGTCCTAGAGGATTCTAGTGGACACGTTACAGTTGGTATCAGAGCCGATCAACAATGGAATTGTTTTCATAAAGATTTCATTGAAAAATGAAGTAAAGAAATTGTTCCTGTCCAAACATTTTCTCATCTTCAATACTGTCTTGCAGAATTACGAGGCATGGAACAAGTTTTTGGTGTTCCGGATCATGTTTATGACTGCCATGCATTCTCCGCATTATAGGCAGAGAATTGAAATGATGAACATCCTGGAGCAGATTTATAAACCATCACCTTTATATATAGAACGAAGATGGACGGGGTCTTCAGGAATCTACTACATAGCTGCCCATCGGTTCGCTTATCTACAGACCAACCTGAAGAGGATCAAGTGGTTGGAAGATTTGAAAATCGTGAAGGTGTTCATTTTTGTGGAAGCTCACGTAAATTCGACTTTGCATATTCGAGGTCGGAGAGTTGAATTGAACTCATATGTATATGAGGAAGTAACCCGCGTAATTCCAGCTGATAGGATTAAGGTATTGGGCCGCCATGGGAAGTATGGATTCCAGCGGAAAGGATATCCTGAACTTCCGATGAATTATCGATTCCTAAAGATTCATGACCCAAAACCCTACTATTACACAGTTCCTGTAGACCAATCCAATACAATGTTGTTCTCCCCAAACTAAATGTAATGATTGGATTATCATCACTCAAGATGTTGTATGAGGCTACGCCATATAAATATAAATAAGGACTTCTTTTTATCACTATCCGATTGTGCATCAGGATTGTTGCAAAAAGTTAAGTTGCTTCATGAGTTACGAATTAGCTGAACTAAAGATAAGCTAATGTCAATTATCATATAATAATGTTAAGAAAACTTTTACTCCAAGCACAACCCCAGGTACAGGTTCCAAATTCACCCCCTACATCAAGTACTACTGTGATCCAGGAGAAGAAGTTCCTCCTCAAACAGATAAAGCCACCCGAGTTTGACGGGAGAGGCAGATTCGTCCAGTCGGACGCTGAGATTTGGATTGAATCTATGGAGGACTACTTCGAAGCAGCTGGTACTGCACCTACCAATCAGGCCATGCTCACCAAATTAAAACTCACCGGTGAAGCCAGACTATGGTGGAAACAATGGTGTAGGGATCAAGGGATTTCAGAGGGGTCCGTTACTTGGGAGAAGTTAAAGCAAGCCGTGCAAGGGAGATATTTGCCACCTGCATATCGTACACAGAAAATGAATGAGTTCTATGAGCTAAAACAGTTAGGACTCACCCTTGACGCATACTACTCTAAGTTTGTCTCACTGTTAAAGTATGCGCCACAAATGGACACGACACAGCAGGTGTCCAAATTTTGCGCAGGCTTAAATCCACCTGTAAATACCCGTCTCAAATCTATGCGTCCATCAGATCTTCAGGATGCACTCATTCGAGCGGCACCTATAATTCAGGAAGTGCAAGCTAAACCAAGGGGTATTAAGAATTGGTCTTATAGCGACCCGAACAGAGGAGCATTCAGACCCCAGGTTAAGAGAGTTCAAGGCCACAATCAGGGACAAAGGAAGAAAGCAAGGACAAATAACGTCAACAACTTTGTTCCTACTCACGGTAATGGCCGAAACATCCTCTGTTTCCACTGCAATGAACTCGGTCACTTCAAAAGGCAATGTCCCAAGCTTAGCGAAGGACTCCGTCAAGGTGCAGGGCGCGGTCAAGGAGCCGCCACCCGTGGTAGAGGAAGAGCTGCCTGCATTATCAACAGGCAAAGATGTGAAGCAGAGGAAGGGGAAGACCTCACTATGGAAGCGGAATTCGAAAGAGCGACGGTCCATGCTGCTTTACACAAGAAGGGGCCGAATCGCCAGTTCTCGGTAATTCAAACACCGTTGGACTATCAAGGTAAAGGTTTCAAAACCTTGATTGATTGTGGCAGTACACATTCCTTTATCTCACCAGCGTGTGCTAAGAGATTAGGAATAGCCACAGTAGAAGCACCTACCCTACTTGTGGAATTGGCAAACGGTCGTGAGGTAACTTGTGCTAGGCAAACTGCTAAGGAGGAGTTCTATCTGGGAGGAAAGAAAACCTCAGTCAAATTCAGAGTCATGAATTTAGGTATCCATGAGTGCCTACTCGGGATGGATTGGCTTAAGCCTAATGACGCTCACATCCACTGTGGAAAGGGTTAAGTTTCTTTCCGAAACTCTGAAAGAGAGTTTGTTACAACTCAAGGTGAGGCAGGAGTGCAAGGATCCAGTTAGCCAAAGTATTGCGGATCATAAAAGGGGTTAGGAAAGGATTACCTGTTTACTTGATCAAACTCAACAAGTTAGATCAAAAGCAAGAGTCTCATGAGGGTCCCTCTTGGCTAAAAGAATACGCTGACGTATTCCCTGAGGAATTAACTGAACTTCCACCTCCAAGAGAAGTTGATCATGAAATAAGGCTAATACCTGGAGCTGCGCCAATTGCAAAGAGACCTTATAGAATGTCTATTCCGGAAGCTATCGAGTTGAAGGAACAACTCAAGCAACTGTTAGATCAGGGCTACATCCGGCCTAGCAACTCACCATGGGGAGCTCCAGTTCTATTCCAGAAGAAGAAAGATGGGACACTTCGACTATGTATTGATTACCGTGGGTTGAATCAATCAACAGTCAAGAACAAGTATCCTATTCCTAGAATAGATGAGCTTCTCGATCGCCTTCAAGGTGCAAAGATCTTCTCCAAAATTGATCTCAGGTCAGGTTACTATCAAATCAGGATCAAGGATGAGGATATTCCAAAAACAGCCTTCAATACAAGATATGGGCACTTTGAATTCTTGGTTATGTCATTCGGGCTTACAAATGCACCTGCCACCTTCAATAGATTAATGCGGGATATTTTTAGACCATATCTTGATGATTTCATGCTTGTCTTCTTCGACGACATTTTAGTCTATTCTAAACAGGAAGAAGATCATGAACCTCAATTACGGATTGTTTTGGAGACAATGAGGTCTCATAAGCTGTATGCAAAAATGAAGAAGTGTGCATTCTTCAAACGTCAGATTGAATATCTAGGACTCATAGTATCATCAGAAGGAATATCAGTAGACCCAGCCAAAGTCAGAGATGTGCTTGAATGGCCAATACCAGTATCCGTCAAAGAGATACGCAGTTTTCTTGGCTTGACAGGATGGTATAGGGTCTTTATCAAAAACTATGCTTTGATTGCAGCACCTCTTACCGACTTACTAAAGAAGCAGACTTCTATTACATGGTCAACTCCCGAGCAAAATAGCTTCGACCAATTGAAGCAATGTTTGGTATCGGCACCTATTCTGAAACTTCCCGACCTCAATAAGGAGTTCGAGGTAGTAACTGATGCCAGCATTCTCGCCTTGGGGTGTGTTCTTATGCAGGAAGGTCATCCCGTAGCATATTCTTCAAGGAAATTGAAGAGTCATGAAAAGAATTATGCCACGCATGATCTGGAGTTATTAGCTATCATCCATGCTCTAAAGCTTTGGAGACACTACCTGTTGGGTAACAAGTTTACTCTAGTAACAGATCATAAGAGTCTCAAATGGATTTTTACCCAGAACGAGCTCAACATGAGGCAACGTTGATGGATCGATGTATTGGAGGAGTATGATTTTGAAATCAAGTATCGACCAAGGAAAGAGAATGTAGTTGCCGATGCACTTAGTCGCAAGGCATTCCTAAATTCCCTAATCTTGGAGAATCCATCAACGGCCAGATCTCTGGCTACAAAGGTATCTATGCCAAGCAACCCTATACTCGAACTAGCTAGAGAGGAGGCATGCCATGACTTAGCCTACCAAGCAATGATAAAAGAAATATCTACCAAGGATCAGAATCCGAAGTTACAGGCCAAGTATCATGAATTTTCTATTGACAATGGACTTGTTTATTACAGAACAAGGTTATGTATACCAACAAGTCAGTCACTTAAGCAAAAGATATTATGGGAAGCTCATGATTCCCCTTTCGCAGGACATCCTGGCTATGCAAAAACTCTTAATGCAGTTAGGAAACTACCATTGGGAGAGGCTCAAAGGTGACGTCCTCAAATATGTCACCGAATGTTTGTCTTGCCAACGTATCAACGCTGAACATGTCATGATGCCAGGAAAATTGCAACCACTTGACATTCCCCAAATGAAGTGGGAATTCATTAGTATGGATTTTGTGGTGGGCTTACCCCAAGTCCAAGGAGGATACAACTCCATTATGGTTGTAGTTGACATGCTTACTAAGGTTGCACACCTGATTCCAGTAAAGACAAACTATAAAGCCTCCGACATTGCAAGGGTGTTTATCAAAGAGATATTCAAGCTACATGGGCTACCTAGAAGGATCATTAGCGATCGAGATTCTCTTTTCACTTCACACTTCTGGAAAGCTATCTTTGAAGCTATTGGAACTCAGCTCTGTTTTAGCACTGCCTACCATCCCCAAACAGATGGACAAACAGAGCGAGTAAATCAAATCATTGAGGATATGCTTAGGGCTTACTGCTGTCGAGAGCCGAAGAGATGGATTCAGTACTTGCCGTTAGTAGAATTTGCCTACAATGCTTCTTACCAGCAGAGCATTCAAATGACGCCTTTTCACGCATTGTATGGTCATGATTGTCGAAGTCCCCTAAATTTTTCTGATCCTACCCTGAGAGTGGAAGCTTCAAGACAAATGTTGGAGGACATGGATGACCAAATAAGGTCAATAAGACAAGATATACAAGCAGCCAAAGATAGACAAAAGGCATATGCGGATTTGAAACGCCAAGAGAGGGTCTTCAGAGAAGGAGACATGGTCTTCATTCGTGTACGGCCGAAAAAGAGTTCTCTATCTCTAGGTGAATGCAAGAAGCTAAGTCCAAGGTATTGTGGACTGTATAAAATCCTCAAATGCCTAGGACCCAATGCTTATAAATTGCAACTTCCAGATAACCTAAAGGTTCACAATGTATTCCATATTAGTCTCTTAAAAAAATATGTACCCAACCCAAATCATGTACTTGATGACCAACAAATTGTAATGCCTAGTCAAGGAATCCTTGAACTAAGACCCGAAAAGATTTTAGATGTTAGGGAGAGACAGTTGAGATCTAGAACCTTGAGAGAATGCCTCGTCCAGTGGAAAGATTATCCCGAAGAGGATGCTACCTGGATGGATGAAAGCTCTCTCAATCTTCAATATCCCCAGTTTATCTCGAGATGAGGACATCTCGATTTTTCTAAGGGGGAGAGAATGTAATATTTCCGCACACTGCGTACCGTAAATATTAACTTTCCGCACGCCATGTAAACCTTGTGCAAGGGTATCCCCTACTTCGAAATTATTGGAAGCTTAATCCACACCATGCACGCTCAAAAATGAGGCCTCCACATTGTAAATTAGAGGCAGGGGTTGAGGACCGTAAAAACTGTGTGGGAACACCCTTTTTGAAGGGGCAATTGGATAAATTCAAGGTAAATTTTTTTATTATTATCCCTTTCCCCAGCCGATGCATGGCTGGAGGAGAGGGAGTGTGGGGGGGGGGGATGGCCAAGGAGGAGTGAAGTCGGACTGCATGAGGGGGAGTCCTCCACGTGTGTGGAGGCCCTCTTCCCCACCCCTCCCAAGACCTATATAAACACTCCCCCTAGCTAGAGGGTGCTGGAAAAAGGGGCCGGACGTGAAGGGTCAGGAGGACGGGCTGTGAGAAGGTGGAGAGGGTCGCCGTGCTGAAGGGGAGGTCGCGTGCTGAAGGAGAGGTCGCCATAAGGAATCGCTGGCCGCTGGGGAGCCGCCGACAGGCCGCCGCCATCCTCGCCTTGTCACGACCCTTCCCAATCATTGGTAGCCCCCTCGACGTTACTGCAGGAGTCCAGAAGCTTCTTAGAAGCTTCTAAGAGGGGGGGGGCTTCCTTAAGCCCCCTTCCCACTACATTCCCCATAGACCCATTCATACCCCCCTCCCCGGGACTTTGAAGAGGAGAAGGTGAAGCCCATAAAGACCTCCCACAAGACCCTTCGAAAAAGGCTTTTCGCAAAAAGACTTCAAAGCCCACAAGCCATCCGTGAATCAATTCCGTGCCAAAAGAACTCATAAAGCCCTCTTCCGCAAGCACCATTTATCCAAATCCCGTAAAGGAATCTCCTACGTACAAGGGAAGAAGGCAAAGGTCGGGAGGTTGCATGCCAAGGCAAGTCAATTCGTAGACCGCAAAAGCTAACCAGAAGCCGAGACCACGCCTACGATGGCCCCAAAAAGATCACAAGGTGCGACTGCGGGAGGTTCATCTCCGAGTATACAAGTGGATATCTCCCCGAGCCCACAAGTCCAGGTTCTTTCGAGTTATTTTCGCATAAAGAAATGATTAGGCGCGCTTAGTCATAAGGGAGATTGCATTTTTCGCTTATTTTAATGCATGTGGTAGCGTTAAAAAAATACATTCGATAAATTATCTCTTTAGACATTAGACAAGGTTGTTGCATGTCAAGAAATGGAAACGGTTATGAGTCCAGAGTTGTCCGCCTTAGAAGACTAGCTGCATGTTGCTATTTTGGTACATTGTCAAAGTAGTGAGTCTAAACACATATTCTTAGGGCAAAAGAAATGAAATTGATGAGTGCAATTGGTTTCTAGACATGGTAGGAATAAGCGTGTGCCACTTATTAGGCAACATCTTCCTTGTAATGGTCCACGAGGAAAAGTTAGCATCCATAAGATAGTATCCGAAAAAAAATAGAGGAATACGAAAATGATCTTATGGACTTGCAAGTAGCATGTAAAATGGAATAAATTATCACTAGCTGTAATTTTGTATGAACTTCATTGTAGCTAGGAGAACGTTGCGTATTGCATAGTCATCATGCAAAAATGTCATTCATTAGGAGCCGCATTTAGGAGTCAAAGCATAAGATTCTAAGTATAGACAATAAGGTTGTAGGCATGACTATTTGATGTAAGTCCTAGTAGGACCTAGGAAAGTTAGTGTCCAGGTTATCGGACATTTTTACCTTACCAAGGAAGGATAGGGTTATTGTGAACCATGTGAAGCGTAAAAGCAGTGAATCGCATGTTTACACGTATTGGTGTAATTGTAACTATTAATCTCCACTAGATCTAGTTTATTACCTTTGGGAAAGGTTCATCCGTGACGCAAGACAAGTATATTGAGTTGACTAAGTCACCTAAACCACAAGGATTCTTATGGACATGGTTGGGTCGATATGATAGGTATCTCAAGTGCTAACTAGGGTTTAGTGCAATAAGAAATTCGACCTAGTTTTACACTGGTTGCCAAGTCAAAACCCGCAAACCCAAAGATCTTACACACATTCACGAGATGTCCAATCAATTGGATGCTCATGCATAAAATGATCTAAGGTTTATCCTAAGGATCATTCGTTCAAATGATGAAACTCCGACTGGGTTGGAAATTCCTAGGACCGTGGACCAATATAATTAGGAATGGGTTGGGTAAGAAGACACCCTAAACCCTGCTACTCGCCTGAAGTTAATTCCGTAACCTGAATACGCCATTCAATGGGTGAAATGATCCCGTGGAATAGATACAACACATGTACAAAAAGTTGCAACATCGCATAGACTTGAGATTTGTCCACGAGAGAGTTTTGTCATTTCTTGGAAATGATGTTGGCAAGTTATTGCGCTAAGTTAACCTACAAAAGGATGAGTAATCATCCTGTTACATCACCTTTCCTGGGAAATAGTTGCTAAGGAAAAGGAAAGTTAGGTATTTGCCTGGAAGCAATTGACCAATCAATAGATTGAAGCGACATGGTCGCTGGAAGCTACCATAACAAAACCTAAAGTATTGGTAGGGTATGACCCTAACCCAAGAATGATAGGAATCTTGCCAAGTTGCAATTGATTCCGGATCGAATGCGGGTTGCATTCGGAGAAAAGGAGTCACTCCTTAACAGTTTGCCAGCTAAACGACCATTGGAATTGATTGTGCTTGTAACAGTTTAGAAAGCACTGTTTGCATTGTTTGCTCAATGAACTAAAGGATGAAAAGATATCTAAATACTTCAGGTTGAAGGCCTGAAGGGAGAGGCAGCTTCAGTTACCCCCGACTGCCTGCCTGACCCTAACCAAGGGGGTTGTTAACCGCGCCGGGAACGTGGACCGAACCCGCCGTGAGAGGTCTCTCCGTTGAGTTCTACTTGGAGCAGGAGGACGCTTGGGTGCCAGAGGGGGCTCTGGCCGTAAATCCCTCGCCTTCCGGGCCCTGCACAAGAGGCTAACGTGACTCGGGATTGGATCTCGAGGCCCGCATACTAGTCTACAGGCGGAAACTTGGATTTGTGATCCCTAGTGGATTACTGGATAGCCTTCGGGCGGATTATGAATATGCCTACGGGCGGAACTCCTTGTATTTCAAAGATAAAAGGATAAAATGATAACAAAGAAGTTGTTTGACATTGTTTTCTTTATGTCCTGTGATAAGATTACGTGAAGGAACCAGTGCTTAACAGGGTTAATCAAGGAAGCTGGTTGTTATATGTCAAATTAATGTGGTAGGTAACTACATAACTAAAACAAACCGAGGAAAGTGCGGAGGACGGACCATGGGTCTGACCTATGGATGGGTGGTCCCGGTTAGCCGGGAACTTTTCTCAAAGTCTTCAACGAACAGAGGATGATCGTCATCACCGAAACAAGTAACGAGAACAATGACTTAGAATTAACTATTACCCGATTCACGTTGTTTTAGGGGAACGGAATGGGACTATGCCTTATGGCAGAGAGGTCGAGCCTTGCATCCCTCTCGTTTCCCATTCTCCTTGAACTAAGTGCAGCGTGAATCCGCTTCAGACCCGGCGTTTCTGCGTAAAGTAGTTCACTCGGGTCTGACGCTAGTTGCCGCTAGCTAATGACCAAACTAGAAAACCTTAATTCTGGTCGATCCTAAGTGGGAAACGGCCAGGACACTTCCGCTACGTGGCAGACGCGGAAAGACCTAGATTACAAAACCCGTAACATTCCATGGGAGTGCCGAGCGGAGTTCTCTAGACAGCCTTCCGATGGACTGCCAAGACGTGTCCTAGAGGATTCTAGTGGACACGTTACACCTGTCCCTCTATAGCTGTGCTTGTAGTCTTTGCAAAGATTAAAAAGCTTCTACTTCTCAATGGCATATTACAAAGATTTTGTCACATCTTGTATTTGCTTTGATCAAGTTTATTTTTTGCAAAAAATACTTATGCTAGTGATTCCCATGCATAAAAGCAAATAAAAAGGCTAGAGAATAAGATTCACTTTTAAAACAGCTAAGCTTTAATCCTTAGTCGTAAAAAATCATACACTTCCATTCACATGATGTTTATGTCCATGAGATCAAAACCTCACTTATTTGATTGTCCCACCTCATTTTCCAAAATCAAAGCATTTTCATCAAATATGATCCCTAAGCCTGGTTGTATGATAACTGAGTATCAAGAATTCATGCTCTATCTCTTGGATGACCACCACATTTTACAATACCTTTGTGCTATGAAGTTCAGCTTAGTGATCATGCACGTCTCTAAGTTTGATTTATCAATTCCTCAAAATTTTTAGTCTATGAGTATCAATCAAACTCTAATTACTCATTTATATGTTAACTTGGAGCCAACATAACGTATTTTATAGCTAATACAAAAAATTCTACCATAATGCCCTTTTTTTTAAAAATTCTAATAGTTATGCCCTTTCCACTTCCTGCACTTATAGCTTGAGGGCATGAGAATAACATTTATCACAAGCCTATCCAAAAGGCACCATATGAAAGCCAATATGAACCCTTGTGAAGAAAAAGGTGGGTGTGAAAAAATAAAAACTTACCCAAAGAAGATGAAGAGCAAAGTCTACGATGAGAAAACACAAGGTTGAATGAAGGGGGAGCTCTAGGAGGAGGCCATCATAGAAATTTAAAAAGGGGGAGAAAAAAGGGCCTACACATGGATCAAGAAGAAGAGAAGTGCCACAAATCTACATGCTAGAAGAAGAAAAGTGCCAACCTACTAAAGAACAAGGAGGAAGAAATAGATAGAGTTTGGTAGAGATGCATGCGAGCTTGTATCTTTGAAGAAAAGGGTGATCAACATAAACCTTTGAAGTAAAATAAGGATTGCTTTTCTAAAGTGCTAGGAGATAAGAATAGCATATGAATATTGAAAAATCAATAGCAAAAGTATCATATTATGAATATTGAAAAATCAATATCAAAAGTATCATATTATGAATATTGAAAAATCAATATCAAAAGTATCATATGTAGTGGCTCTAGATACATTTACATATGGGATTCATCAGCCATTCGATGGAGTGATGGACCCCATGCTACTTTTGCATTGGAAAAGACCCATGGTGAATATATAATGAGAAGATGCCATTGATGGCATGATGCATTCTACCTCTGCATTACAATGGGCCCATTTGGACTTCCAATTGCATTTGGATCTCACTCTACAAGACATTACAAGTCTTGTGTGTACTTGCCTTAGTGCTCCTTTCATAAGCTTTGTAAAAATCCCCATGTAATGTATGGCACTATAGCCTTTGTACACTTTGTGAAGCCTCTAGATATCCATCATGTTTTTTGTGCCCACACTTAGCCTTGTTTTCAACAATATCTAGATGATTACCATGTTTGTGGTGTGCCCACACTTTGGAAGTGGTTGTTCACTAAAGCCTCTATACACTTTAAGCCTTTTAAGTTGTGATTGAGGAGGGGTTTCAAGAGTTTTGCAATCACACCTGTTTGTATGTCTCTTTGTATATGAAGTAGTTTGCAAGAGATATGCAAGCAATCTAGGAAGAGATGCCTAAATCCCATAGGTATAGTGGAGAAAAGGGAAACCATCATGAGCCTATAAAGTATTGTACTTTCTTATCATTTTAATGAATGTTGTTTTCCTTTGTCCTTTTAGTTATGTGTCACTATCATTGTACATATAAACAAGATTGTGTTTATGAGTCCAAGTATTTAACCTTGGAACCTAATTCACTTGTGTGATAGTCATTGTTCTTGTCTATGTCTTCATGAGTTTAGTCTTTGTCTTTCAACCTCCATAGTCATGCTCTAGATTTTTGTTTATCAATATTAAATCCACATTTAATTAATCTCATTTTCTTCTTTAATAACTCTTTGTTATGCCTTCATTGGTTTTACTCCAGTTTATTGAGCTATATGTTTAGCTATAGATCTCCTCATTTCATAGAAATCTCACACTATAACTATCTTAGCCCATGTGCATAAGCATTGTAATAATAAATTAAGTGTACAATATAAATAAAAATGGCACATGAACACTATTTAGGTTAGGGTAGATTAAAACATCCAAAACCAAATGTAACATATATAATATAGATTCTATCATTATACATAAGAGTAGGATCTTAAGCAACATGCACACGTATACCAACCTTAGATAGGTATAGCACCAAGCCTAAAAGACATTTTTGCCAAGACTTTTAGTATTACTTTCATAATTGTATTATTAAAGAAAGATTCATCTCAAGGCACACCATTACTTTAGAAAAGAATCTCACCATTGCATAGTTCAAATAACATGTGATAATTAACTTCAATGACATAGAAGACCATTAACCACAACCAACAACAAGGTTTTGTTTTAAAACTTTTCTTAATGGGATAAGTTAATCCTATGAAAATGCTAGGGAGGATCTTTTAGGTAGGAAAGGAAACATCCAAATGGTAGTACTAACACAAATGAAGTATATACTTGATCTCTTATCTTGATAACATAGTGGTCCTCCTCTTGAGTCTTCCTCATAAGAACATGAAACTCATTAATGCTGCCCATGTTTTATCTTCCTCTAAACAAATGAAAGCATACATGAGAGTTATTGGATAAGGCAATGAGATTCTTGAATGTGTCAAAAATTTATTTGGTAGAAGATGAAGAGATTAGTGAATGAATTAATGGTGTTTTTGATAGAATAAAGTAAGCATTAGAGAAGCTAATGAGATGTTGCTAGAAAAACAATTTTTTATTTTATTAAAATTTAAATTATTCATTAATCCTCTACTATGTCTTTTCATAATTGATTTTATTTGATAAATAATGTCAATTTAGTATTTCATTACTTAGTTTTATGTATTGTTTATTCAACCATTCATGATTGTCTTTGGTAATTGCTCTTTAACCCTTCATCGTATTCATCATTTAAATAATCCATTAATCCATTAGTCTCATGACTCATTAGGCTTGGAATATTTTAAACGAATTAATTTTTCACTACATCCAATAGTGCCACATTTATGGCAAAATGGCATACAAATCCTACACATTCAATGGGTGGGGTCTCACATTAGCATTATGAAAATAACTTTGAGTCAAGCCACAAATCCATAGAGGATAAGAAGAAAGCAAGAAGGAAGTTGAAGAATAATAAACACTAAATGTCACTACAGCGATTTGCTTTTAGGCTCTAAGCATTATAATCGACTCCTTACTATGAGCAAAGCATCACCAAACTAAAGATGCTTAAGCGAGTCATCTTTAAGGTAAGACTCTTCTTTGGATTGTAGTCCCAATCATCAACATTATGGGCTCATAAAAGCTTACAAAAATATTGACATTTGAGGTTTGGATGCAAGCCTTTATAACACAATACATGAAGGCCCCAAACTCATTAAGAGTAATCAAAATCATTTTACAAGGAACTTTGAACACTTTCCTATAACGTAAAAAAAGAGAAGTTTTCTAGATACTTATCAAAGTGTCTAGAAAAAGTTTCAACTAGCAAAAGTGGAATAGTTTACAAGTTAGTAATATAGTAAACTATTCTTATATAGAAACTCCAAAAGTTTCTATATAGTAAAATTTTCCTACATAAGAAAACTAGTTAGAACCAATAATATAGTAAAATTTTGCTATATAAGAAAACTAGTTAGAATCACCAATATAGTAAAATATTTTCATATATTATATGATAAAATTTAATTAATAATTTACTATATGTTACGAAATAAAAATTAATTAGTAAAAGTGAGTTTATATTTTTAAGACAACTAAATAGCATAAATATGAAGTCCTAAATAGTGGCTCCAAGAATACAACAGTATGAGATCCATCAAGTTCTCATAATATCAAAACCTGTTACTAAATCCATGCGTAAAAAACATGGATCAACACTCCAATACTTCATCAGATCCAAACAACTAGTAGACCTGGCCAATCAAGATTGCTATTCATTGAAGATCCCCAAAGGAAAAAACTACATGAACCAACTAATAGATAAGGAAAGTTTTCATCTATCCCTCCAAAAGCTCATGGTTAGTTAAGCCCCTTTTAGTCAAGAGAGAGAGGGAAAATACTAATTCTATATGGACTACAAGCTACTCAACAAAGTGACAATTAAGGATGTGCATCCTCTACCTATGGCAGATGATCTCTTTGATCAACTTGGGTAGCCAACATATATTTTATTCATTGGCATGGCTTCCACCTATTGGTAGATACCTTTAAAGCCCTTTGGATTAGCTAATGCCGTTTGGATGAACAATGAGCACTTTCCAATGTATAGGCAACACAATTTTCCAAGACTTACTCAAAAAGAAAGTCTTACGTATTTACCTTTATGTCAAATTCACACCAAGACTTATGGTGAGCATCTTTATGTGCTTTGGGGGGTTCTCCATCATCTTTAAGAAAATAATCTGTCAAACCAATTCAAAAAATGTAAGTAGGCCAAAACATCATCAAAAATTTTAGGCTATATAATTTTTAATACAGGCGTCTAAATAGATCTAAAAAAGTACTAGCAATCCAAGAGTATCCCATGCATGCAAGTCAAGCAGATACAATAATTTCTTGGACTAGTTGTAAGTGCCACAACTCATGTCACCACCAACACAAAACCTTTAAAGACCTTGCTAGAGAAAGGAAACAAATATAAATGGAGAGAAGAGTGCCACACAACATTTGTAAAAGAGTGGGGATAGATGGGTAGGACACGAGGCTAGCACAGGAATACTCAGTTACACTAATGGGGTATTTAAGGTATTGAGAGACCAAATTAGGGTATCAATTATCAGTAATCAAGTCTCTTTTTATCCTTTCTTTCAACTTCCATGGCTTCCCTTCTCTTTCTCTCCCTTATCTTGTCTTTCTCTCTCTTCTTCTCCCTCTTTCTCTCTCCCCTCTATAGTCTCTCCCTTCTCTCCTTCTCTCTCCTACGTATCCTTCATTATAGTTGGTATCAGAGCTTCTGTCTTTGGCCCCTTCCTCCTTCTCTTTCCTCATATCTAGTTACATTTTAAAAAATAAAAACATAGTTCAAATAGGTATAGCTGAGAGAGGAGCTATAAGGAGTAGAGATGGAGTACCATAGGGTATTGGCAGCCTTTCTTGGAGATCTCACAAAAGCCATGGCCAAGTTGGAGGTACTCAGATCAAATTTAGGAGCTCATCACCAACTTTGAGGCAAACTTTTAGGGGTTCTTGGTTGAAGAGAACTCATAGGATTGGGAGAGAGTTTTGGTTGTTGTGTTGGGGGTAAAGGCGCATGTTTGCTAGTTACCCATATATTAGTTACATTGACAGTATCCACATACATGCACACCTATATATTGGAAGTGGCGGGTGCCCAAAATTTTCACTTCATTCTTTATTCTTTTAGTGAAATTTGAATAAAGGGAAAGCTGATCACACATTGTGAGTATTGGAGTTCCCACATTATGTGTGTGTTTCTCTATTGCTCTTGCTCCTTCCACCATAGCTCTTGCTTTTGGTCCTTGTTTCCACTTTAGGGCACACTCCCTTGAATTGGTATGAGAACAAGATTGTGGAGCTAGACCCCACCTTCCCTCATCTCGCATTTGAGTACCTACAACAAGAGAGGTTTCATGGCAACTATGGCTTCATTCCAATACTATATGTGTTTACCCTGCCCACTCTTAGACTTGTGTGACATTGCTTCATGCCATTGTTGAGGCTACTTGGAAGCTTCTTGAGCATCTATGTGACCAACCAACATAGTAGCAACTCATTGAGTTCTCAAGTTGTTGGCGCCTAATCATTGGATAGCATAAGAGCATTCTTCAATTGCTTTGGTTGATATTTGGGCTACTTGAACTCTTTGTCTTCACTCCAAGGATTTTTTGGAGTTTGCATTGCCCCTCCCTTGTGCCCTCCCTACTTTTCAGCATATGCCACAACCTACTTTAGTCAGTGTGAGTTGAGAAATTTGTGCCTACCGTTTAGCTAATCCTCCAAATTATATAAATTGCAACTCCTACTTATCACTTACAACTTGTGAAACCTTTTAGCATTGGTTAGTACTCTTGGGCATTGAGTCTTGGGCTTCCGGCATTATATGCATTAACTTCGCTCTTGTACTTCAATACACTGCTGTATACAATAGTTACCTTGTTGAAACCTATCAGAAGCACTACACTTCTCCGTGTTTGGAGCTCATATCATGATGTCATTGCTACCCATATACAATTTCCTTGATGATAGGATATTATGATAAAGTTGTGCCATGATTTTGGCTCACTTTTGGGGCTAATCTAAGCCCACATTTGGCTTAGTCTTACACAAATATCATTGTTGAAAGCAAGGGAAAATGCTAGTTACTCATAGGGACAACCACTAATTCATGTCACAAGCTTTATTGATGCTTATTGTGGAAATGGCTATGATGTTGGATGCTATGACAAGGCTTGGATATTCTTTGAGCTTCATGTTGGACTGACATATGTCAATTTGTGTAGATATTTCTACTATTGGTCATTGCTTGGATATGCTTTGAGCTTCATGCTTTGGACTGGCGTATGTCAATTTTTGCAAAGATTTCTACTATTGGTCATTGCTTCTAGCCGTATTTGGGTAGCTTTATGTATTGAAGCACTTATGGCATTTGGGGACTAATTACATTGGATACAATTGCTCCCATGTTGACTATGCTATGGCAGAAATTTGAGCTTCATATTTGGGCTACATTTCCACTTTCAAAGCTGGAATACATTGCCTTGGATGTCATGGGGGCTGTCACTTCCTGCGTGGGTTATGCTTTAATGCTACATTGGTTTACACCCACGAGCTTGAGATTACCTTGAGGTCTATGCTCCTATCACATGCTACATGATCATGGATGTATGGATGCATTCCCCATGCTGTTTTGAGCTTTGTTTGCTCGTCTGGCATTGAACTTTTGTTCCAATGGCAGATGCTACCTTACACATTCTTAAGCGTTTTTCTGAAAATGTAAAACCCTTAAATAAAATGTAGTTAGGTTTGATTTTTGCTAGCTTAGTTTCTTGTATGACTTATTGCTTTGATGTTTTGTGATTAGATTTCTTGTGTTTGTTTAGCTTGGTTGGATTTCTGAAAATGTAAAACCCCTAGTCAAGGTTTGATTTTTGCTAGCTTAGTTGTTTGCGTGACTGATTGCTTTGATGTTTGTTTAGGTTGGGATTTTTTTTGGTCACTTTTTTTGATTTGTTGAGTGTGAAACTTGATAGCCTTGGTCAAGCTTGGTATTTTTTTGGATAGGTTGAAGCTGGAGTTTGCTATTAGTTGCTGAACATTGGCAAACAAGGTTTGTTTTCTTGCTGAGACTCTTGCACATCACGGGGATTATGAGTTCATGAGAGGATCACGTTGCAATTGTTGATGCATTGCACTTGGGGGTCGTCTCTTATTCTTATCAAATACTTCCATGCCAAGGGTTGGGTTTATGCACATTTCGCACCATCGTTGAGCACTAGCACAGCATGAGGCCTGCTGCAGCTATATGTAATAAATCTTAGATGCACGTGCACTTGAGAGAGCACCTCCCTTTTAGCACACATTGTTTTCTTGCACGCATGATATTTGGGATATTCATCACCAAATTAGGAACCTGTGGTTGAGTGTGCAAGGTGGTTGGGTGAGTTAGAGGGTCATGGAGGACGCTGCCATTTGTGAGATGGGTTGTTCTTATTTGGTCAATATCTTGAGGACCATCATTTCCAAAGAGATTGTGAGATTTTGGATGGGTGGAGCAGAGATTTACATTTCATTTTTTGAGTGTTGAGAGGTGAGGATAAGGATCTTAAATTAAAAATGAACTTTGTTTGCATTATGCATGATGCACAAGCACATTTGGATAGGCTAGGCACATTTCTTCAAGTCCATCCATAATTTTTTGTGTGAAGCATCACTTGAATGGTTGCATAGCATGGATCCGACATTGCACATTTCTCAAATCTTGTATGGTTGTGCACAAAGTTCTCTTTCATATCATATTTCTGCTAGGGCACATTGTATGAAAATACAGATTCATTTTGAAGATTCCAAGAATATGCAAGACTTGAAAGGTCCATATTGCAAGAGTTTGAAAGAACATCGCAAGAAGACCCAAGTGCCAATAGAGCTAAAGCATTGAGGGGGGTTTTTAAGATCTTCTTGCTATGAAAACATGCAAGAGGAAGGTTCTTCCTCATCAAGCAAGCTAACTAAACTCAGCATTTGAATTTCAAGCTATGGCAAGATTGGGTACACTCAACCTAGGCGTGTGGCTACTATGAGCATGGCAAGAAGAGTATGTGATGAAATGGGTTGTGAATCACGTGACAAGGTGGGCCGCCATGCTATTTGTTTCAAATATGTCACTGGGCCAACCACTATTATAAAGTATTATTGACAATGAAGTTGGCATCACAAAGGCATTAATGGTGTTGTAATGACATAGCTATTGATGGCACGAAGGTGGCGATGTACCGGGAAAATGTGTGGAGCCTATTAACGACTGTCGTTGTTGATGATATGATGGTGTTTTAAAAAATGTAGAACCATGACAGTGATGATGGCATAATCACGTTGCAGGATGACATTTAACGAAGGAAAAACGACTGTAAATGAGACAGAATACGGCGGCTTGATGAGGATGAGTGATGTAGCGTAGGCAATCTGAAACTGCATAGAATTACAAAAGATTTGGTGGCTGTGAAGATAGGCAAAGATGGCATTTTGTTGACCTTATGCATGGCCTGAATGTCGGCATATATTCAGTGTGGTGGCAGTGTAATGTGATAGTTTGATTAGCTCAAAAAAGCTATTCATTTTCATTAAATCCTTAAGGCCTTTTATTTCTAAAAAACATTTGAGTTCTTTAGACTTTGGAAAAGATAAAGGCATAAAAGCCTTAGGCTTTTTGGGAAAGCAAAACACAATGTGTATGTGAGTGTACATGAAAAAATTTATAAGGAGGTGTGAGAGGAGTCTTAGGGGCCTTCCTTCTTGATTCCAATTGTGTCTTGTGAGTGAGGAGAGAAAAGGGACGCATACCGAAGTGTGAACTCTTGTCTTGCTAGTTGTGAAGTTAGAGATTTTGGATGTTGAAACATCAAGGAGTGACATCCCAAGGTTATCAACGTATGAAATTTCCATGATGTTGGATTTGTCTTCAAAGTTTGTTTTGACTTTTGTGTGAATTGTTGGTGTTTTCAAAATTTGTGTTGAAGTGATGCTCTACCCACATTTGGGTTTTGGGTTGTTTTGAGCTACGAGAGGCATTGTGTGTTATTCCGTTTTATGTGTGGCTTGTGGTGTTTGTCGAATATTTAATTTTTTTTTGAGTTGTGTTGTGCATCAGAAAAAGTCAATTACCCAACCAACACTCCTTAACGTCTAGTTATCGGGTTGTGAGAGAGACTTGTTCTCGATCATCACTCGTGTAACATCTCTTTTTAGTGCCCCCATGGAGGAGTTCCAAAATTGACTTTGTCTTGGTTGTTTTACTTGTGTGTGACCTAGTTTTGATTTCTTCTGATTATTGAAAATGGCTAGTGATTTTTTTGAGTTCCATGGTTATCCTACAGAAGATCTTGAAAGAGTTTTAGAAAAAATAGAGTTGTACTGTTGTTTGATAGAGAGAATAACCAATCTTGAAGCTAAACTCTAGATTCTTAAGTATCAATTGCTGGGAGAAGCATGAAATCGGTTGCTTGACTTTGAGAGAAGCCTGAAATTTAGGAGACAAAATTTGGACTATGAGACCATTAAAAATGATTGTTTATGTAGGTTTTACAAAAGAGAAAGACAATGTGAGATTTGGGCAAAAATAGAAACTTTTGTTCAAAAATATGATCATTGTGTTGAGGATTTTGCTAGGAATTTGAAAGATTGTGGAATCAGAGTTTGATATTGTCAAAAGGTGAGATAATCCCAGTTATGTTGAAGATAATGTATTTTGTAAATGGGCTGAAATCACAAGATTGGAGAGTGAAAATAGAGATATTAAGAACCCTAAGACCTTTGAGGAAGAAGTGAAAATTGCTAAATATCAAGAGACAAAAGACCCATTGACCAGGGATACTTTTAGTCTAGTGATTATTGATTTAAGTATAGAGGAGAAATCGATAATGATACTTTGGAGCTTGAGGACTATAGAGATGAGCTAGAGATGGATCTAAGTTGTAAAGAAGAAAATGAGAGACCAGATTGTTTTAAGGACCAAGATTTTTCATGTTCTTTGAGAGAGAATGAGAGTCAAGAGAATTTTGATATTTTTGATGAGGAAAGGAGTGATAAAAGTTCAGAAAGTCTTGGGATTGGGGTTGAGTTTCTTTAAGGTGCTTTCCTTTAGTTGACGGCGAGGTTCTTGCCCATGGCTAGTAACTTCTCTCAAGTAGGATGGTGAGGAGGGTGGCTCTATGCTAGATACCTTGTGGTCCTCATGATGTGGTAAGGATCCTCCCATGTGTGCATGAGCTTCTTCTACCCATCCGCACACTTTCTCTATAGTTTCCATTTGATGCCTAGGGTTGAGGTACTCTGCTACTTTAGCACTCCCGTTCTTCTCAATCTTTGGTATAGATGTCTTGGGTTTTGCATTGGGCACTTGCCTTCCTAATGTCAATGTCATTACACTATCTCTTTTTAATTTGATTTTTCCTTCCACTCTCTTCTTCTTCTTCTTATTCTTTTTCTTCTTCTTCTTGCTCATGGAAGATACATCGATGTTGCTAGGTCCAGGCATTGTCACCCCAATCGCTTCAATTGTACCCAAGTCATCATATTCAATGGTGTGAGCATTGCATCATCATTAAGAGTCTCTATCTCAAATAGTCCCAAGGGAACTGATGAAATGTTAGAGCCACTTGTTGATGCCTTTCTTCTTAGGCAATCAATGTATAAATGGGTTATGCCTCACACAAGGCATTGCAGCTCAACAACCTTGTCGTTATTCATTTGTTCATTTTTCAAGCATTGAGAGGAGATGTATCTAGGGTGGCCACAATTCTAGCATATCACTCGACTACATTCCTCTAGGTCCACGTCCTCTTTTTCTACCCAATATCATCATTGACATGGACTTGTAGTCCATAAGGATCAGGTTTCCCTCTTCATCATAGAGATATAGGGGTTAACATATGGCTCCTCATCAAGGGGGTCCTCTTCATAATGCACACAAGTGATGCTTTGAGGCAAGGTGATGATTAGTGCTAGGTGTGGGTATTCTTGTTGGATTGATGTCTACCCTTGGTGCAGTGGGCCTTTCCTCATTGGGATTTGCTAGAGCTAATAGATCTCATCAACCAAACTAGAAGGGGTGATTCATTGGATATTGTGGCTAGTAGGGTTGCCCGTATGGCAAGCATTGAGGAAATCCGCAATGAATAGCTTCATGCTAGTGCTTACGGCAATGGGCAAAAGTCCTAGGTCTTAGCTTTCGATATTCTTTTGGTCAATGGTTACTACTATAGAGTGCACACATCGATTGTTTGTCCTTGTAGGTCTTCATAGAGCATCTTGAAGCTTCATCACTTTGAGCTTGAGATTAGACATCTCATGGGAGAAATCCATACTCTTGCCTTTTTCTTGAGCTTCAAAGGTCATGTGCACATTACGAATGCTGGATCTTTTGATATGGATAGTGATGATTCTTGTTAGTTTTGAGGTTTTTCTAGTTTCTTTCCTTTAGCAGCTCGTCCACCCTTATGGCCTCATCAAACACATTGTTCAAGACATCTCACTACAGACTTGAAAATCTTGCCAAGGCCTCTTTGTTCTTTTATCCCGTGATAAACACTATTGGCACTATCCTAGTCATAGGTCTCTTAAGCTTAGGGAATATTTTCATAGAGGCTTCTCACTTGGGTGATGTAGTCTAGAATCTCCTCCTTATCTTTTTGTCTTAGGTTCATGAGCGTGAAAATTAGAGACAACCCGAATGATTGCGCTCTATACATCCATGAGGTTGTTTACATAATAGACTTGTTCAAACTACTCAATGAAGCTATAAGGGTCATCATCTACCCTCTACTTGTCCACTTGTTCTGTGACTATTATTTTTGTTTGGCTCCTATTCTTGGGTGTTGCTCCCAAACGAGTGGTCACAAGTGTCGTAGCTAGTGCAATACTACCCTTTTTTATTGATGTGTGGTCTAGCAATTTCTTGAGCGAGAGCTTCGATGGGCTAAGGTCTGCATCAAGTATTCTTGCTTCTCCTACCTCTTCTCGTGCGGTGGTTCCTCTCGCTAGATCCAAGATGCATTGGATTTGTCCTAGTTTGGTGTCCTTCCTTTACTTCTATACTCGTTGATTGTGTGTGAATCTTACAACTTTCCTAATGAGTTCCCTTATGAGTATCATTTCTATTTCTATATTTGGTATGATTTCTTCTACCTCTCTTCCTCTATGTTTGACAAGAGTATGTTGATCATAAAGTGACACTAGCTAATGAATATGGATTGGAAATTCCATTGCATCAAATGCCAAGGATTTTTTTGTGCTTCTTTCTACCATGGTCTCTAGGTGTTCTTATGTGGCAAGCATTTCAATGAGGTTAAGAAGCCTAGATAAGGTGCTATGGGTTTTCAAGGAAGTTACCATATGTATATCCTCTACATCACGTGTGTTTGAGACCTATTTATAAATATCCTTATATGTGAATTTTTCCTACATAAAACATAAAAATGGTATTTTAAGAATACCTTATTTTGAACCGACGTGATGCACATATATATTCATTAGTAATGTACGTGAGTACAGGTTCCTATTATGGGGATTCTTATTAAGCTCAAAATACTTTCTACTTTCGGTTCGATTAGGTGTAGCATTAGCACACTTGCAAGTTCTTTCACATGTCGCCTTGCAACCCTCCTGGATGATGGCTAGGATGGCACTCAAGTCTCCCTTTTCTTTTTGGTATGGTAGTTCTCTCTTTAAGGTTTGGATGTGTGCGTTGACCCTAGACTCCCCTGCACACCTTAATTTGGTCTCTCTTGGATTAGAAGAGCTTCAAATCCTAAGTCTCAAGGTGTTGGAAGTCATGGAGGGACTTATAGCCTCCACCACCTTTAGTCTTAATCAAAGGGTCACAACTTGTGTGTGACTCAAGCAAATAGGAAAAGTGGAAACCGAAGGCACTTGAATATTTCTTGCAAGATGCTTAACCTATTTCATGCAATTGGTTGGTCCTCAAGGAGGTTTCCCAGTCATCCATAGTGTTCCACGATGTGTTGTTGTTAGAGGTCAAAGTCTGCCTGTGATTCTACAAGGTCGTAAGATACCCCATTCAACTTTAGAGAAGATTCATTGCCAATGACCTGATAATCTTGAACACAAGGAGGTAGACCACCAAAACATAAGCAAGTCATCCCTCTAATCCCAAAAAGGAAATCTCATTGCTAGGCAGTAATGACTAATTGAAAGCTTTCCATCAATCAACCTATCCACAATAAATGATTGAGTGTGTAAGGCTCTTGCTAGTGCAAAACATCCCCCTTATAAACTTGAAATTCCATGATGGAGCCTGATGGAAGAGCCCATGATTACAATTTTGTTTAAACTATCCCTGAGAGTCCCAAAACTAGCTTTTGGGGCCCCCCGAAGAGCCTACTAAGCTTTAAAAATTGCTCAATGCACCTCTTGGGCTGGTAATAATAGTAATTTTTGTGAACTTAAAATGCATGTGAAGTCCTTTCTTACCTTGGTTCATACCTCTCCAAACTCTACACCCTTGGGTCCCATTAAGACGAGCTAGTCGACACTCCTCGAAGGACTAACTCACTGCAATAGGTGATGCCTATGATAACCATGGTCAATTCTCAATGATTATCAGAAAAATTTCAATTTTATGGCTTTCTTTGGATCAATACCATGAGAGTTTTGATGGCTCACATAGTTTGGCTTAGACTTTCACTAAGTCTGACCAGCCAACGGTGGCATCATTGTAGGTAGTTTGCTTCTTTGGGTCAAGTGGTTTGCCCAGCCTATACCTCAAGTTACAATCATATTTTAGTGATTTTTTTGTTTCTTTCACATAGTAAAGTATATCATTGCCCTATTTGATTATTCAATCATCAACATGACCAAGAAGAGGTTCCCTATAGGCCTCGTAAGCTTGCTAGTCAAACCCTATCTAGCTCTTGCGCTTATACTTCATGTAACCAATGAGTTTTTAGAAATTTTCACTACTTTCCAAGAGTTCAAATAGTAATATTTAGTAATAAACCCATCCAATTTCTTGGGAAAAACACTTTCAATGACAAGCTTCATAATCACACTATTTCCACAACAATCAGGCAGCACTAATAAGTGTTCAGTAAAAGACGAAGTAGCTAGTCATAGATTTTTGATTGTTCATGATAATCAGACATTCAAAAACTAAAATTCTTACTGAATTAGCTGAAGCCAACATTCATTCCCATCATTCTCTTGTTATGCATGCATGTCCTAGTCTCTTGAAACTACCTGCACTATACTTGTAACTAGATTATTTTGTAGTGTTGTACTACCCCATCATCAATTCTTTCTCTCAGCCTTAATCCACATGAATTTCAATTATTAATAATGGAAAAATTCATTAAATTTTCAACATTAATCATGTGCTTCAATCTTTCTGATTCATATCAAAATTTCATTCACAAGCGATGCATCTAATTGTAACAAGCATGGCTGCTTCTATGAGTTTCCCCCGCCAAGCTCTCAATTCAGTAAATTCAACTTAGCTACATCAAACCATCAATATTTTCATACTCTTGGGATGCATCCTTCAACCTTGTTTGTTGCTAGCATTGACACTCACAGTTAAGGGCTTTTCTGGGTAGTTGGTTGCTGACCACAATTAGCTAGTTGCCATCAAACTCCCAACCTGTGACATGCTAATGAAACTCATAATGAAAACTCATAAAAATTAATAAAATATTAGTAATTTTTTGGAATTTTTCATGACTTATCAGTCCCCATGCTCAAATGATAGAGTCCTCATTGTTGCCTATGATGCCAACCGTATCACTTTCGACAAGCAAGAGTAGTTTTATTTTTATTTTATCGTTTTTGAATCATTCTTTAAAAAAATGTTTTTTTATCCTAATCCAAAAATTTTCAAAAATCCATGTCTATTATTTAAAAAAAAAAACAAGTGCACACCATGGATCAGTTTCTTTCCAATTCGTCCTTTCTAACTATGATATGTGAGATGTCTGCATTGAACCTATCATGGAAAGAAATCCCATCTAGCTCAAATACAACATATTTTACTCGCCATGTATGGTTGAAAACTCATCAAGATGGATTCCATTGAGTCCCAGCAATAGCAAAACCAAAATGTAGGACCACTTCGCCTACATGCCAAATCTGAGAGAATGATGCATATCAATCATGTGGTCCCTTAAGTCAAATTTGCTCATGGTTTCTCACCCCCCTTGAGGTTTCCTACCATTTCCTCTCACTCTCTTGACTTGCCTTGAATACAAATTCACAGCCCACCAAGCAAGAAGATAAGTTGAGAATATTAGTTGGTGTAACGGAACTCACCTCATGTAGTCTAGAAATCTGCACGAGCTCCCAAGCTTTGACTAATCGAGGGATGCATGCCCTAACAAGCTCCACACTTCTTGTGCTTTGTCCTTCACATGCAAGGATATGTCCTCCATTGCCTTTTCTCCAAGCTCTAGTGAGGTTGCCTCTTCTCTCTCTCTCTCTCTCTCTCTCTTCCAAGCCTTCTTTAGCTCTCTATCTCTGCACCTCACAACCTGAAGGATCCCTAGAAGGTGAGGAGAAGGGATGAGGTAATGCAACAAATACCAACAGCAAGCTCATAAGTTCTCGTGTCTCTCAAAACTTCTGCAAGCATGAGATGGCAATATAGAGATGGAAGCAAAGATAGTGGAGAAGAAAGAGACAAGCCTGCTTTGCATTAGTCATAGGAATGGTTTACAATAAGGTTTCCCACCATATATATGTGGCCTTTGGATTTAAATTTGGGGTAGACCTCTTATCTCAAGGTGCCGATCACACATAATCTCTCGATGGTTGCTCTTTGAGCCTAGCCTAGTGTCCCATGTAATTGTCGAAACCCACTCACTTTTGCATCATTAAATGCACATTAATTAAAATTTTCACGAGAGTGAGCTTGGTACTCAAAAATGATTTTACAAAACTTATTTGGTCCTCTTTCTTAATTCCTATTTTTTCTAGAGTGTGTGGTGTTTTTATGTTGTTTTTCTGTTTTTCTTTTTAGCTTGATGAGCTTTCAAGCTTTGAATTTAAACCAAATGGATGCAATCATTATTCCTTTAGGCTGTCACTTTTGAATGCTCCTTGACATTTGTGCCTCTTGCTTTTTAAATATTTGACTTCCCTTGGTGTACTCCAGTAGCTTGTTACTTCCCACTTCTTGTGTAGAGATTCCAAAATAATATTAGAATAAGAGATCTTCTACAATCAAGTAAATCGCGTAGTTGTATTTTCAATAGATTTTACCTATTATTTTATTCCCAAACTGTAGGATACTGTCACTTTTTCTCAATATCCTCATAACTAAAAAAATATAATTATTTTTTCTCTAAAAATGGAGCCAATCATTAATTTATGACTCTTTAATGCCCTCGTGACTTTTCAACATGAAAATATATATGAATCATTCTCATTCTTACTTCTTAAAAGGGTGGAAGTTAAAAAATGATATAAAATGACGTACACATCATATTTCAAGATTATTTTTAACCACAGACACATTTTTGACTTAAGAGTTTCCTTGTAAATTTTTATCGTTTTGAGACAACTATATGCCTATTTTTAGGCATTTCTTTATTCCCTCTCAAAGCTCTAGCTTTGTCCAAAATTTTGTGTACTCTTCTCCTTCCCTCCAAAATATGGTTTCTTACATACGAATTCTTCTAAAGAAACACTCAATACTATCTACAACACTCTACCTTGCAACAAGCAATCTCAAGAGTGGTTTTGATAGCATTTGCTGAAATCAAATAATCTCTATCTACAACACTCTCTACCTTGCTACTATAAGCAATCTCCCTCTCTTGAGTACTGTGCTATAAGATATATTGCTCTTCAACACTCGATACTACAAGCAATCAAGTGATAATGGAGGTATCTTGATTTTTTAAATCTCTATGATATTATTATTCTTCACAGTTATTGTTTAATCCTTAAGTTTCAATTCACAGAGAGAGAGAGAGGGAGAGGGAGAGAGAGAGAGAGAGAGAGGGAAAGAGGAAGAAGGGGAGAAAGAGAGACGTGTGAGAGAACTAAGAAAATAAGTGATAGAGTGACACAGATTAAATTAGGATAGAAGATAAGATGATGTCATTATTCTCCACTAGATAAGCTTCTGTATAAATGTTTTTAAATATCTTTGATCAATTTTGAGAGAGTGATGACACCCAAAGAAGCATAAAAACAAGGCACAAAAGAATCCAAGCATGCATCATATTTTCATTTTTTGTCAAGAGAATAATACTACATTGTTACAAAATCACCAAAAAAACATAGAGATATGAGGGGGCCACATCCACATCCACATCCACATCCACATTCATAATAAATAAATGGTATACACAAAAGTGTTGAGTGCATGCATTTGTAAAGGGTAGGAATACTCAAAATTAAAGGCCAAAGGTCTTATGATATCAAATGTATCAAAGTTTCAAAGAAATAATAAAAATACGAAGGGGTGTGCTTTTTGGGGAAGAGGTGGGGTGGAGTGCACGAGTGGTTATGTGCCTCTTTCCCTTCCCTCTCTTGTCCAATTGCACACTCTCCTTTTTGGTGGTGCAAAAAGTTGTTCTCTCTTCTCTCTCCTCTATCTTTTGTGCAGAAATTCTTCTTTTTCCCTTTTGTTCTTGTATAATGGTTGAAGATATGGATGAAGATGATGAAGATAAAGAATCAGTTCATTATTAAGTGGAAGATTTATGGTTTCTTTTCAGTTTTGAGATTAATGGCTCAGCCATGTGCATAGATTTTGCATGCTTCTACCTTGGTTTCATGTTCATTTCTTGCCGTGGGAGGGTTGCTGTCATTTTGGTGCACAGCCGAGGAAGAAGCTAATCTCAACAATTACTTGATTGAGATTATAAATTAACAAGCAATGCTAATGCAACAGTGGAATGAGAAGCCATGGCAGACCAATTGTGCTGAGAAGAAGAAGAAGGATTATGATAAAATTTTGCTTTATTAATGTTGTTGGCTTTTGTTTTCTCACGTGTCTCTATTTGTGCTTCAAAAAGAAAAAAAAGAAGAAGAAAATGAAGGAAGACAATTTCAAGAATAGACGACATAGATTATGATACTCTGAATACAGGCTCAACTGCCACATCTTCAGATTTCACTGTAACACAAGAAGAGGAGGAAGAGAGAGATGAAAGCAAGACAGAGAAAGAAGGGAAAATCAGCAACGATAACAGTTTCCAGAAATCGATGCTGATGTGAACAAAGAAGAAGGGTTTTGCTTATGCCCCCTCCTCATCATCATCAAACAGGCCAACCGCCCTTGATTTGCATTGCAACATTCATGGGCAAAAGCCAATTGATTCATCGGCTGTTCCTCTTCTTTTCCGTGGCAGCCCCACTTATCCTCCTTAACCTTGTCATGCCTTTCACTGTAATTATCAATGCTCTCTCCCCCAATGGCCAGTTCAAGGGTAGAAATTCCCTACCACCACAACACCAGATCAGGATTTACCCTCCCCCCTCCTCAGCAATGACACAATAATGTCCTTTATCTTCTCCATCCATCGATTTCTCCTACTGCACTACCCTCAATCTACCTATCTAATGGTGCCTCTTCATCTCTTCCTTCCATCTTCAACACGCATGATAGAAACCCCTCGTCTCTTACAACCATGTGTTGACCTCGCTATCAAAGGGGACATACCATAGAAGATGAAACCTGGAGGTGCAGGATGCCCCACCAAGAGGATGACTAGAAGAAGAGGGAGATGGGCTGCTTGTCGGCAACCTGGTGGCTTTTCCTTTTGGACTGTGCATGATGCATAAGATGGGCTATCACATGGGACTCGATTCGAAGGACTAGAGAGAGAGAGAGATGGCTTTGCTACATCACAAGGAGCGTGTCAACGGGGTACACACACCTCGAGATGGAGAATGTATCCGGATCTGTGTCGATGAGTCTCTGGTGTCTTATCAATGAAAGAAAGAGAAAATTGATAGAATAGACAAAAGACCAGCGTCATGTCTTAGCCTTTCATGCCGGATTTTCCAGATTTGAGTTGAGGCCTCAAGGTTGCAGACATCTTACCACTGTTAGCAACAGGCATACCAGGACGAGAGATATTGAGAGAGAGAGAGAGAGAATGGGGTGGAAGGATTTTGTGGAGGGCAGAGCAGCGTCAATTGTGACAGGATGCGCAACACATCCGCTGGACTTGATCAAGGTGCGGATGCAGATGAGGAGAGGGGGTTTGGCGGACTTGTATGTTTTTCCTCTGTAGATCATGAGAGAGTTGCCATGGCTTCCAAGCATCGAGAGCACTCCTTCGAGACTTAGAAGAAGGCCCATGAAAGTGATGTTGGATATAAGGTACATGACACCACGAATCGAGTTATCGAGAAGGTTGGTCTCCGCAAAGATGAGGCACACGATGCTGCAGGAAAAATCAGTGATATCAGAGACGGTACACAAAAAAGAGAGAGGGAGAAGGAGAGGATGTGGGAGCGGGAGTATGGTGAGAAGATCCGCCTTAAGCAATGGCAGGAAAGGAGAAGACGAACGGTCTCTCTCTAAAATGGCAAAAGAACAAGGAAGATAGGGTTTCACAACACCTTAATGTTCTTATCCTTCTCTAAGGTCTCATGCTCACATCTGTTCGAAGCCAATCTAGAAATAGTAATAAGTACCTTTAGGATTTAACCTTGAGAAAATAACCAAATCTAATAGCCCTATTCTCTTACACTTCCCCCAAATACCTTTCTACACAACCTTTCTTGCATTCTCACAAACATGCAAATTAGGTCACCTCAAAAGAAAACACCTTCGACATTACCACCATCCACCCTTCCATCCCCATCCTTATTTGTTCTATATCTCCCATTTTTACATCCTCCATGTGATGGCAACCTAGATTTTGTTTCTGTCCTCTAACATACATGCTCATAGGAGAGAGTTTAATTAGAGTACCACTAATTTTAAAAAATATATATTTTTTTCAACTTATTAAAAAGTTAAAAAAAACAAACACAACAAATAAAAACTCAATAACTTTCATAAAGATTCATAATCATTCATATCGTATTATTCACATTAGAAATGAAAACCCTTTTACAAAGGTAAATCTCTATTGAAGTTTTATCATCAGAACTAAGAATACTAATAAAACTTCACCATTTCTTTGGAGCTACATGATGGAGTCTTATTTATTTCCATGTTGGAATGGAGGAGTTGTGCTCATGATCCATGTGAAAGATTGAACCCTATCCTTTGAAGACTAGTAAATATTTTCAGTGTGGGAGTGATGGAGGCAGGAGTTCCCTTACTCTGGTGGTCATGGATTTGGAGTCCCGTACCCTACCATGGCTAGGCCTCATCCTTATGATCGAAGTTGTTTTACTAACAATTTTGAAAGTTGTTTGTATTAGACAGTGATTCTTCTTTGACAAGGTTCGCGAGGACGCTTCACATTTCAGTGTGGGAGGAATATGATGACACCCAAAGAAGCATAAAAACAAGGCACAAAAGAATCCAAGCATGCATCATATTTTCATTTTTTGTCAAGAGAATAATACTACATTGTTACAAAATCACCAAAAAAAGATAGAGATATGAGGGGGCCACATCCACATCCACATCCACATCCACATTCATAATAAATAAATGGTATACACAAAAGTGTTACGTGCATGCATTTGTAAAAGGTAGGAATACTCAAAATTAAAGGCCAAAGGTCTTATGATATCAAATGTATCAAAGTTTCAAAGAAATAATAAAAATACGAAGGGGTGTGCTTTTTGGGGAAGAGGTGGGGTGGAGTGCACGAGTGGTTATGTGCCTCTTTCCCTTCCCTCTCTTGTCCAATTGCACACTCTCCTTTTTGGTGGTGCAAAAAGTTGTTCTCTCTTCTCTCTCCTCCGTCTTTTGTGCAGAAATTCTTCTTTTTCCCTTTTGTTCTTGTATAATGGTTGAAGATATGGATGAAGATGATGAAGATAAAGAATCAGTTCATTATTAAGTGGAAGATTTATGGTTTCTTTTCAGTTTTGAGATTAATGGCTCAGCCATGTGCATAGATTTTGCATGCTTCTACCTTGGTTTCATGTTCATTTCTTGCCGTGGGAGGGTTACTGTCAGAGAGAGAGAGAGAGAGAGAAAGAGAGAGAGAGAGAGAGAGAGAGAGAGAGAGAGAGAGAATATTTTTTATAGAACAAAAGATAAGATTGGATGCTAATTAGAGGTAGATTAAAAGCTACGATTACAAGCAGATTTGGGGTTGATTAGGGTCTATCATGACTGAAATCAAGAGAAAGAAACAAGATCCAACTGGGTGAAAAGAAACACAAATATAGTGAAGCAAAGGGGTGTAATTGTGTGATTTGAATGTTAATCCAAGTTTAAATTGGCATATATTTTTCTTTATAGGATATAGGTGTAGGACGTACTAAGAGAAAGAGAGATATTCACTTTCCATTGGAGCATGAATATGCACCAATGTTCAAAAGAACTGTAGAAAGGGATGATGCAATAAGATACATTATACAACAAGAAACAAATGCAAGGGAAAAAAAAGTGGACCTTTGGGTTGATGGGTGCATTCATCCACCTGATCCAATCACTCAAAGACCACCACAATTTGAAGGGCTTAGATTATTTGTAAAGTTCATTTGTGAAGGCAATGAAGGATTTTATGGATACACATGCAGACTTGTCACACAAGGATTAGCACTGGTTCATCAAGCCTTGACAAATATGCATACGAGATTACAAGGAAATATGTAGTCTTTGATGGAAAATGATAGATTATTGGCTAAGAAGGATAGGGAGAACCAATGCCTACAACAAGCAATGTCTATCATTGAAGATGCTATGCAGGCTACACACGTGCAAAATATGGAGTTACAGTCTAAAGTTATGGACTTGGAGAAGGAGAATTGAAACATAAAGAGCAAGCTTACAAAAACTTTGGAGCTGGGCCCACTTTAAAAACCAAAGAAGCATGTCAGCGCATTTGATTAGTTAGACCAATTAACCAAAGGAAGTGGACAATATCATAGACGAATATATGCTCAATCTGCTACAATGAGAAATATGTTTCCTCATGCAGAGAATGATACTATCACCAAATTCTAAAGCAAAAATATATGGTGGAAAATGCATTGGAAAATTGTAAATTCATAGACATTATAGATGGAGTCACAAGTAAATATCCTAGGGATGTCAACAACTTGTTTACTGCTATAGATGCTCAAGGATTATGTGATAAGATGGGAATGAGTTTTGAGTCATAAAGTATGCTCTATCAACAATTGGATACATAATTTAAGCAAGTCTTCAAAACTAAGTGAGTAATGCCTTTGCTAAAATCATTTCACGTGAAGAAGACTCTAAAACAACTAAATGAGAAAGTTTTAGAACTAATTGGTGAGCCAACGCGTCTGGAAAATACACACGTATTGAAGTATGGTTCCAAAGAAGTTACATTTGTATTAAACACATCCAACAACTTTGTATTGGATATATGTAGGGTTCAGATTGCTATGGTCAAGTTCTACAATATTTCTATGGAAGAATGTAGAGGCAAGCTTAAGTTTTTCCTTAAGCTTAATGAGAGTGAGATTATTAAGGGGAAAAAACTTGAACATGTGAGTATAACACTTATGAATCAAGCATTGGATCCCAAAATTGATGAAAACCATCCTTTATACTTCAGTGTATGGTCAGAGAATGAAATATGGTGTCTTGCAGCATTTGAAGTACCAAAAGAGGACCATGAAATAATTAAAGTTCTTTTTAACCTCACTAATATACCCAATGTTATTCACCAGCAAAAAAATGGACCAATTTTACACATCGAAGGGTTTGGGGACTATCAAGTTGAATGGCATCTTGCAGGTGATTTAAAAACGTTGAAGTGTATGTTTGGTTTATCAAATGTAGTGAATGAAAAATTTTCATGCATATATTGCATGAAAACTAGGAAGAAAGGGAGAGATGGAAAGAAAGAATGGCTTGCCATGGACAGAAAACAAGGTGCTTCAACACATTGTCGAAGGGTTTATGAAAGCAATGTCGCAACCACAGAAGTCCTTGTTAAATTTCAGGATAGACGATCAATCATACAAATAAACAAGATGAATGAATTGGTGAGCAATAATAAATCTGCCAAGCTTCCAACGAGACTGACACAATCACTGCCACTCAAGACGATATCAAAAAGTGCCAGTTGCAGCTCAAGTAAATATAACTATTCTCTACCAAGAAGTCACAATACCTTAACTTTAAAGATGCAGCACAGACGGAAATAACTACAGTTGAGTCAGATCATGTGCCAACCAAGATGCCTGCATGTAAGTAGCTATTTATATTGGGGTTCACTGCTGAGTATCTGTTCCCAGCACAGTAGCTTTGCCTGGATGAATGTCTTGTTGATCAACTTCTTGGTAAGCCATGAGAGGAAGAACTCTTACACAGACATTGCTAGAATTCAAATACTCATCTGTAAGTTATGCAGGCAATTTCTCCTTTCTTTTATAACAGAACATGACTTCTCTTCTGCTTCTTCTCTTCCCCTTCTCTCACTTCTTCTCCTTGTTCACACAGAGTATCAATGGCTGATCAATGTTACATCTGATGAAGAGCTTTTACACAGATCTGTGAAAAGTTCAAATGCCCATCTATAGGTTAAGCTCAAGTCTCATAAAAGATTAAGTCTTTGCTGATGCTCTTGCTGCCTCTTTCTTCTTCAGATAGCCGAATTTGTTTAATTTTACTGCAGATTGAGTCTTCTTTCTCTAGGTCTTCAGATGGGTACTGCAGACTCGGTCTTCGTATGAGATTATCTTAGCGCAATGTATCTTTCTGATCAAAATTCTGGTGCTTTGATGCTTGGCCAAAGCTTGGGTTCCAGCTCAAGGATACAAGGAGGAATTGCTCACGGGAGAGAAGAATCGGAAGAGAAGACTCCTGGGCTATTTCTAATTATGGACCTGTAGCACATCTTTCACAGTCTGACTGACTACCCCTTTCCTGGGCCTTTCTTCTCCAGTTCGCGCAGAAGATAGAAGTCCTTGCTTTCATGGAAGATCTATAAAAGCTAACTTCTCTTTTCGTCCAGAGAGAGACCTCTTTTCTTCGACATGAACGCTCCCACGTTTGCGACAATACGTTCTGCTTGCAACCGAGAGAGATGCTCAACTTCAAACTAGCAAGAAAATAGATTTTATTAATCTGCTACTTTGCAAAGTTCACGTAGCTTGGGTCGTTTGCCGATTTTCTCCATCTAAAGTAGTCGAGTGTGGGCCATCAGGGAAACCATCAAATCACAAATTCTTTGATCGAGACTCGCTCGTCTGGAGCTGTAATCGTGGATGTGTGGGAGGCAATAACAGAAAATGTGGTGAGCTATTTTCCATACTCGTTTCTCCACAACGTCCTCCAAACAAATCGAAGTAGCAGCAGCAACAGAAGTTGTGGATCAAGTGTTCTTCTGAAGTCATCGATCAAGCGTTCCTCCTTTACAACTACTGCTGTGGCTTCCTCCCTGCGTATCGATTCTTCTCCTCCCAGAATTCTGCGCTAAGTATTGTCTTTCTTTTCACAGCCTGGTCTTGATTCTTTGTTACCCCGTTGCAATCTTCCCCAAAATTCACCGAAACTTCCCCCCAATCCTCTCTCTTGCCTACGACTTCAGCACTCTGTCTCTGCATTCCAGCTTTTCCTCCCCTTCACTCGTCTTCCGCAGGTTTGTCAATCTTCGTTAGCCTTCGTTAGAGCTTCCGAGTTCGCGTCGTCTTCTTTGTCACAACTCGATCTCTGATACTCTTCATCACCCCCCCCTCTCCTCTTCTCGACAACAACATTCAAGTCTCAGCATCGTCTCCTCTTCAATTCCGCTACACGCAGGTGGTGATAGCATAGTCATTGCTCAACTGTCAGAACTCTTCAACTTGGGGGGCACATATCTCTTCGTACTTCCAGAGAGAAAATGATCGATGTAGGATACGCTCAATTAGAGAGTATTTTGCACAAGCTTGTACTCCTCTCAGCTTTCCTCCATCATCACAGTTCTTCTGTCGCCGTCTTCTTTTCTCCCCATCAATCCTCGAATACTCTGTTTCTTTTCCTCTTTGCCCCCAGATAAGCCTCCTAATCTCCGTCGCTATTTTTCTTTTTCCTTCCCATTTCAAAAAACTCTTTTCCCCTCTTTCTTCCTGTTCGTCCCGCCCTCTCACTTTCAAAATTAGCTTTTTCCTTTTTCTGTCCTCCTAAAAACAGCCCTACCAAAAACAACAATTGATGCTGTTGAGCCCCTGCATGTCTCATAGAATGTAGGAAGTTTATGTAGCCTAAAGACTTCATTCACACTGTATATCTCCCTGCAGATTTCAGACATCCCCTTGCCTAGTACTTCAACATAACCCACAACTCTTTCAAACACTTTCTTTTGGCTGCATTGTTACTTGCCATATACAGTATGTTTGGCATCCAATCTTACATTCAATTCTGCTGAAAAGGTGCAATCACATCGATGTTTTCTTTGCTCCTCTTCATCTTCTCAAAGAAGTCATGAGATTCCCACATATACTCATATTTATCACCCTGATTCTCCATTGAGCATAATGCGAAACTCCTATGAACTGTTGATCAAAACCTCCTCATCTAAATTGTCTGACCACTTGGCAAGGCATGCCAATTAGAACATTATTGATAAGTTCCTCTTGCTCCAAACTCTTCTTCACTTTATTACCCACGCAGAACAAAAGTACAAACACAACAACTAAATAAGTACAAAGTATCAAATCACATGCACAACTTTTGGATGGTTTACACACCCCGAATGCGCAGCAATACGACAACGTGATCAAAAGGTCATGAGAAATGGAATGCTAGTTCTAGTGGATCTAAATGGGCACCCTATTTTTGAAATAACACTAACAAGGGTTCACTTTTGCACACTGCATTGTTTGGTTAGAATAATTGAGAATCTAGTATATGAATATATATGTTTTGCATACAAGATGTAACATGTGCCAGAAGTTGATGCTACATCTAAACGGGCACCCTATTTTTGAAATACCACTAATAAGGGTTCACTTTTGCACATTGCATTGTTTGGTTAGAATAATTGAGAAGCTAGTATATGAATATATATGTTTTGCATACAAGATGTAACATGTGCCAAAAGTTGATGCTACATGCAAGAAGATAGAAAAAGTTCTCTTTGAAGTTGGATTACACGGGACCAAGTAGAAAAAACAAAGGACGAGAAAAAATCGGGAAAGACTAGAAATATCCCTTGTAAACCATGCTTTGGCAGACCCATGGCTAGGAAGTTTGTATCTCCACCTCGAGATGAGGAAGGAAATATACTCGTAAAACAACCAAAGAAGTATGATGCATGGAAAAAGTTGCACCTTGCTATTTCGGATTGGAGCAATGGGGAAAGAGCAAGGATTGCAAAGGCAGAAGTGTGGATACACCTAGATAGATTAGCAGTTCTCTTACAAAAGTTGAGGTTTAGGGATGGTGATGCCAATACATTTAAAGAGAGTTGCTAATTTAGAGTCCATGAGAGAGCATAGGTACCCAGGATATGACATATCAATACTCCTATCTTTAACATAAGATGTCTTGCAGTTTTTTTTAAAAAAATCGAAGGTTTATCACTATGTTTTTTAATTTAAAAGTTCATTTACACCGCAATAAGTTTAAAAGTTTTGTACTTAAGTCAAGTCTATCCTTTCATTTTTTTCCATTACTCTTCATTCGACCGTTCACCTTTATATCCTTCATCATCACAACCATGGCACATTCCAAGCTTCCTATCAAGAAGGTGCTTGCAAGAGCAAGAGCTCAAGCTTCCTATCAAGAAGGTGCTTGCAAGAGCAAGAGCTCAACACTCTTCCAAATCTAGTGAGTGTATTGTGAGTGAGAATGGTCACTTGGTGGGGCTGACAATGGTGGCCCTACTATAGCCAATAATGGTGGTGCTACTATGTCCAACAATGGTGGCCCTAGTGTGATCAATAATGATGGTTCACCATTGTCTAGAAATGATGGTCCACATGCTCCACCTCCCACTACTGCTCTACTAGTAATACACGTCCTCCAACAAATAAGAAACGAAGATGGAGACCAGGCACAGTTGCACTATGTGAGATAAATTGTAGAAGAGTGCCAACTTGATTATTCCTAAGGCACCATTCTCTAGGTTGGTATGAGAAATACTACAAGATCTACAGTTAGGGCATCATTGTAAGTTCTTTTCAAGGAACCAGGCAAGGAGTGTGGGGTGATAGTCAAGCCAATCCTTGCTTGCTCTCCAAGAAGCAACTGAAAATTACTTGATTGATCTAATGGGTGATTCTCAGCTTTTAGCCATTCGTGTGCAACGTATCACTATTAAGCCCATAGATATGGTTCTTATTTGTAGGATCCACAACAACAAGGATGCATTTAATCTTAATGTTAACAATATGCTTTGAGAAGGTACCTTGTAATTGGATCTATGTTTTTAGCTCAAGTTTGGTTATAGATTGTAAGGAGCCTAGTTTTGGTTTACCTTTCCAATAGACCTTCTAGTATTTGATAGTAGTGGTCTACAAAATGGACCTAAATTTTGCCTAGCTTTAGTTGTACTTGGTACAATGAACTATCTACCATGTACTTCATGGTTTCTTAATGCCAAATCTAATATTTGATATTCTATTTTTCCATGATTTGCATTATGTGTATTTCCAAGTTTCTAATTTTGAAAGTAGTTTTGTTGAGGATAAATTCAATGCGCAATCACACACACATCAGTGATCAGTTGTACATGGGTTGATGCACTATATCTTTACTGTATTTAGCAGTTTGGCAACACTATATCCGATATGCGATTTTCCATTTGACCCATGACTTATTTTTTTGTGAATTTGTAAGTTTTCAACATTTCACGTAATTTGGTTGACAACACATTTAATATGCAGTTGTGCATACTTAATGTGGTGGTGAGTTTTTATGTTTATCAGTGAAGTATAATCTAGTTAATGCATTTTCAAAATATGATTGAGCCATTAATTTTATGAATTTTAATCTATTGAAACTTCATCCACATGTCGGGCATCATAAAAACTCATGGATATCAAAGAATTGGCCCCATCAGAAGTATCTGGGGGACACCTGTTCGGAGGCTAGCATCTGGGGCGCTGAATCCCTAGATTCAGAGCCGCATATACTAGTGTCCCAGAGACTTCTGATGGGGCAACAATGTTTTTGGGTAGTTGATGTACCCTAGACGAGTCCACAAGTAAAATTTCATGTCAATGGGATCATTGGTCATATTTTTCCAAAGCCTGGATACATTAATTCAGGTTTAAGGGTTTTTTGTAAGTCTTACTAGAAGTTTAAAGTTTCACCTCATTTTACATATTTCACTATTCAGTTTTGAATTTTCTCTCCTAGAAGACATGGCATGCACCAAGCAAGCAGCTCGAAGACACCCCCTAGAAATCCTATGTACAAGCCACCTCCCCCAGCTCCACCACCACCATCACTACCACCACGATCCCAGCATTGCAAGCGTCGATGGAAGACAAGAACAATGGCTCTTTGTGAGATCCGCCATTACCAGAAGACCACGCACCTCCTGATACCAAAGGCTCCATTCCAGAAGCTAGTGCATGAGATTATGGATGGCATACTCAGTAAGAACAGTAGGAGGTACTTCCCGATGGAACAGGCTTGCAACAACCCGATCACTAAATTGCCCAAGTCCTGCTTTCACTACAAGAAGCTGCCAAAGCTTACGCCATCAACTTGTTTGAAGACTCCGTCTATGGAGCTGTACATGCAAGGAGAGTCACCATCACTGATAGGGATTTGCAGATAGTGAAGTTCTTCGAGCACGATAGAAGGATAGTCCTCGTAGAGATTAACAATGATAGGGTTGTACTACCAAAATATATATGAAATGTAGCTTCCAAAGAGATTTTGTGAAACCCTAGTTGTAATGGATCCCATGTAAAATATTATAAATATGAATACAAATTTTTTGATACGTCTTATTTTTGTATATTCACTTGTTATTTGTTTTTTCTTTGAGTTATCATTACATGCGTTTGAATGAAAACATGTTGCGTACGAACTCGATACATATTGAATTTAGGGTATGAATCGTGTTGCATATAAATCTGATAAATAAACTTAACATTCAAGTAAATAATAATAATAAACGATACATATGACAAACTACATTGCATGCAAATCCAAAAATATATGTCTTCATTACTTCAAGAAGATTACAAATTACATTACATTGGTGATGAGATATTATTTGGCACTAAAAGTACATCTACTCTCTCCTAGGCTTCTTTGAGCTAGACTCCCACTACAAGGAAAGAGAGGTATAGCAATGGCAGGTAGCGACGCACGAATAGCAGCGTAGCGACGCAAATAGCGATGCCCCACAAGGAAAAAAAAACAGGTCGAAACCCGAACGCGTTGCATTTCACGCATTTTCGTGAAACATTTCGAGAGGGAGAGTGAGAGAGAGAGCGACCATCTTGCATAGGGTGAGAAAGGGAGAGGAAGAAGACTTGCCGCCGCCACTGGCGTTCACGAAGGAGAGGAGGAGCCTTCATCGCGAAGAGGAGCCGCCAAACCCTCGCCATATCTCATCGGTGAGTCCATTCTCTCCTTTTGCTTGTTTAGGAGAGAAAATGAGAGAGAAAGAGAGGGAGAAGGAGAGGGAGAGGGAGGGAGAGAAAGAGAAAGAGAAAGAGAGGGGGAGAGAAAGAGAAAGAGAAAGAGAAAGAGAAAGAGAGGGAGAGGGAGAGGGAGGGGGGAGGCAATGAGAGAGGAAGAGAAAGAGAAAGAGAGGGAGAGGGAGGGGGGATGAAATGAGAGAACGAGAGGGAGGGAGAGTGTATCCTCTCTCTTATATTATTTATTTTTTATATAATTTGTATATAATGAGAGAGGGATAAGAAATGAGGGAGAGGGAGAAAGAGAAAGAGAGGGAAATTAAAGAGAGGGAGAGGAAGGGGGAGGAAATGAGAGAGGGAGAGGGAGGAAGAGAGAGAGAGAGGGAGAGGGAATGAGAGAGGGAGAGAGAAAGAGAAAGAGAAAGAGAGGGAGAGAAAGAGAAAGAGAGGGAGAGGGAGAGGGAGGAAGTGAGAGAGGGAGAGAAAGAGAAAGAGGAAGAGAGGGAGAGGGAGAGGGATGGGGAGGAAATGAGAGAGGGAGAGAGAGGGAGTGCATTCTCTCTCTCTTTTACTTTTGCTTATATGATTTGTGTATATATATTGAGAGAGGGAGAGGAAATGAGAGAGAAAGAGAGGGAGAGGGAGGGGGAGGAAATGGGAGAGGGAGAGGGAGGGAGGGAGAGAGAGAGAAAGAGAGGGAGAGGAAGAGGGAGGAAATGGAAGAGGGAGGGGGATGAAGTGAGAGAACGAGAGGAAGGGAGAGTGTATTGTCTCTCTTTTTTATTTATTTTTTGTATAATTTATATATATAAGAGAGGGAGAAGAAATGAGGGAGAGGGAGAGGGAGAGGGAAAAAGAGAGGGAAATTAAAGAGAGAGAGAGGGAGGAAATAAGAGAGGGAGGGGGAGAGGAAATGAGAGAGGGAGGGGGAGGAAGAGAGAGAGAAAATGAGAGAGGGAGAGGGAGAGGGAATGAGAGAGGGAGAGGAAGAGGAAGAGGGAGAGGAGAGGGAGACAAAAACATAATAGGGAAATGAGAGAGAGAGAGGGAGGGAGAAGAAATGAGAGAAGGAGAGGAAGAGAGCAAAAGGAAATGAGAGAGGGAGAGGAGAGGGAAAACAAAGAGAGAATGAGAGGAGAGAGAAAATGAGATAAGATGTTAAACATAATAGGCAAAGAGAGAAAGAGAGGGTGTGGGTGAGGGTGAGGGCGAGGGTGAGGGAGGGAGAGGAAATGAGAGAGGGAGAGGAAGAGAGAAAAGGAAATGAGAGAGAGAGAGAGGAGAGAGAAAAGAGAGAAAGATCATTAAACCTAATGGAAAAATAGGCAAAGAGAGAGTCAGGGTGAGGGAGGGAGAGGAAATGAGAGAGGGAGAGAAAGAAAGAAAGGAAAATGAGACAGGGAGAGGAGAAAGAAAAAAATGAGAGAGAGAAATGAGAGAGAAAAAGAGAAAAAATTTATTAAATCTAATAGAGAAAGAGAAAAAGAGAGGGTCAGGGTGAGGGAGGGACAAGAAATGAGAGAGGGAGAGAAAGAGAGAAAGGTAAATGAGAGAGGGAGAGGAGAGAGAAAAAAATGAGAGAGAGAGAGGAGAGAGAAAAAGAGAGAAAAATCATTAAACCTAATAGGAAAAGAGAGAAAGAGAGGGTGAGGGTGAGGGAGGGAGAGGAAATGAGAGAGGGAGAGGAAGAGATAAAACGAAATGAGAGAGGGAGAGGAGAGAGAAAAAAATGAGAGAGAGAGGAGAGAGAAAAAGAGAGAAAAATCATTAAATCTAATAGGAAAAGAGAGAAAGAGAGGGTGAGGGAAAGGGAGGAAGAGGAAATGAGAGAGGGAGAGGAGAGCGAAAAAGTAATTAGAGAGAGAGGAGAGAGAAAAAGAGAAAAATATAATTAAATCTATAATGGAAAAAGAGAGAAAGAGAGGGTCAGGGTGAGGGAGGGAGAGGAAATGAGAGAGGGAGAGAAAGGAAAATGAGAGAGAGAGAGAGGAGAGAGAAAAAGGAATGAGAGAGAGAGGAGAGAGAAAAAGAGAAAAATCATTAAATCTAATAGGGAAAGAGAGAAAGAGAGGGTTAGGGTGAGGGAGGGAGAGGAAATGAGAGAGGGAGAGAAAGAGAGAGGGAGAGGAGAGAGAAAAAAATGAGGGAGAGGAGAGGAGAGAGAAAAAGAGAAAAAATCATTAAACCTAATAGGGAAAGAGAGAAAGAGAGGGCACCCTGGCACCTGCTACATAGTATCATAGTACTGGGTACTTGGCAATATGATACTAGAGTACTAGGTGCTAGATACTAAGATGCTATGATATTATGTGCTAGGTACCGAGTACTAGGTACTAAATACTAGTGTTCTATGATTCTATATGCTAGGTCATAGAAAAAGAGAGAGATGGAAGGAGAGGATAACAATCTAAGAAAAGAAAAGAATGATAACAAAAACAAATTGTTTGTTGTAACGTAGACAAAATGGAAAACGAAGAAGGTCCTGTTGTTCAAGATCATGAGGCGTATCTTAATCAGCGTGTCCCAGGTCCTTGCTCTCAATGCAAGCTGGCAATTACACAAAAACGCCAATTGTCTATAGAACACGTACGACGATTTGGCAAGTTTCAATTTGAGATCATTGATCAAGTGATTGCGAATTTTCAGCAAACGGTAATTTGAAGTTAATATCAATTATGCATTGTACTCGCAAGCTAATTGAATACCATATACAATAAGATTGGGTCTCACTGGCAAATTTTCTATGTAGGGAGGAGATGTCTCGTGCCAAGGAGGAGTGCACCCTTTGCGGCCAATTAGAAGAGTACGTGGGCGTGCGATGGATGGAGTGCAGGAGCCAATCCACCACTTACAAGGCCAATCTATACCATCAATGCCAGAGGAGATAGACAACCTTCAGACCTACCTACAATCTTGGAGCCTAAGATGGAGGCAATGATTGATGCATTGATTCTAATGGATGTCAAGACTTTTGATCTGCTTAGAGAGGAAGCATCCATATCATTATATGATGGGTGCCGAGTATCTCGGCTCAAGACACTGCTTGCACTCTTAAGTGTGCAAGCAAAATACGAGTGGAGCGATATGAGTGTGACAGAGTTGTTCAGGTACTTTGCACATACGCTTCATTGAATTTTTTTTTCGGCACTATTATTACAAACATTTGTGCTTTTTCAAGATGTTTTATAAATTTTTTTAGATTATTGAAATATCATATATTACCACCTGCAAATACCATGCCTGAGTCTTGTGATGATGTACGACATGTTTTACAGAAGCTTGGCATGGACTACAATAACATCCATGCATGTATCAACGATTGCATACTATTTCGAGGAGAATACGAGACTATGGAGACATATCCAAAGTGTAGTGCTCACAGGTATCAATAGGACTTGCAAGGGCAAACCATCCCTCAAAAAGTTCTCAGACACTTTCCGCTTATCCCCCGCATAAACCACATGTTTCCTACGACATGGCGATCTTGACAATGTGGCATGTGCAGAATAGGTCCATGGATGGAGTTCAACGAATATTAGCGGATTCACCCGCATGGAGCCACATTGACTCTACCTTCCTAGGCTTTGCCCGAGAGCCAAGGAGGTTTGTACTACGAATGGATTGTAATTGGCATGGGCATCTTGCTATTTGAAATGTAGCCGTTATTTATAATGCTTTCTCATTTGTGGCAGTTTGTACTACCGATCGCGATCGCAGGATGTCTTACTCCAGAAATACGCGGGGCCATTTACAGGTTGTCAAATTTGGTGCAATGGATCTCACAGAAGGAGATTAAGACGTCCTCTATTGAATCTGCAAGGCGGGGAGTAGTGGAGAAGGTCTCTCTCTTTGAGAAATACCTGCCCACCAGCACATTCACAATACAAATCCACCTTCTTGTGCATCTTGTAGATGAAGTGGAGATTGCTGGACCTGTCCATACGCGATGGATGTTCTTCTTGGAGCGCTTCATGAAAACCCTGAAAGGCTTTGTGTGACAACGAGCTCGGCCAGAAGGTAGCATGGCTGAAGGTTGGTTGGTGTCTGAGGCGCTAGTGCATATTTCACAATGGCTATCAACGGTGGAACCAGACAATGAAATGGTATGGTCACTGAAGGACAATGATAGACTGACTAGAGATGTGGTGGTTGGAAATGGGGTAGAAAAAAGAATGGATGTCTCAATGGAAGAGAAGGTGAATCGCTTTTGTATGTTGCACCATGCCTCTATGGAGACGTGGCTCGCCAAGTACTACATCGCTAGGCAAGATCGAGAGGAAGCGCGATGAGCTAAATTCCAACGTAGTATGCGTCATCGACTGTTTCAATATCCCCAAGGCATGGAGGAGAGATGAGATGGAGTATTTTGGGAACTTGCAAAGTATTGTTACGGTGGATTACTGTAGCTTCTCCATGATACTATTCGATGTGCAGTGGCTCAAGGTGGTACTTGGAGGAGCTGGAGCAACAGTTCGACGAGGTCCATCTGGACTTCTCGAAATAGATTCCGAAAAAAAATGGATGGATTTACGAGACACCATTGTGTTGCCAGCCCATTGTGAATAGGTGCATGGACTCATTTGCTTGCTAATTGTATTACGACATGGTTTATGTCACAATGGTTTGAACTCTCTTGTACGTGTTTGTGAACAGGTAATATTCAATCCAAACCCCAGACAACCTCGTTGGTGATATTTTATACCTTCAACTCCCCGAAGAAGTGCGAGAGTATATGATCAAAGTGATGTTTGGAACATAGATGAAGATAATATGCAAATAGAAGGGTTGATATTGCAAGGGGTGGAGGCCTCGAAAGCTTGGAGCCAGCATCGGCTAATAATGATGGAAATATAGGAGTCCAAGAATTCTTTGAGAACGAGGTGGACTCATTCTTTTGTGGTGACATGTCTATTGACCTTCCTATGTATGCGGAGTTGTGTCAGGAGATTAATATGGAACCATAGGATACTTCATACTTGGAGCATCCACTTACACGATTCGTTGACCAATCGCTTATAAGGGTACATAAGATATATATTTTAAGTGAGATTTTTTTTAATGATTTATATTAATGTGCTTTGTATGATTTAAATTGATTATTCTAATATCATTTTTTTTCTGTGCAGGTGACATTTTCAGGATGAGTCGAGAGATAAGCGATGAGGAGTTACAAGACATCTTCACACTTATGTCTCCAGACCAGATCGCGAGATTCAGAGAGATGGTAGATGAGGAGCTGTCTCGGTCTTCGTGAAGGGTGCTCTGCTAGATCTACTTCAATGCAATTGGAGGCTTCAACTTCGAGCAGACAAGCTTACGCTCATGACTTGGGCCAGAGGGAGGGAGTGCATCGGGATCAGGAGAATGCTGTAGAGATACAGAGGCAGTGAGCCCACAGTTGACATGGGATACAGGTGCGACTCCTCGCTCTCGTGGCCCTTCCATGGAGCGTGGCTCAGGCTCAGGTAGATGCTGTGGAGACACGGACGCAGTGTCTCCATCTCATCGTTCAATTGGAGCTGCGTCACGTCAAGGATTTGTCACACCTGCGGGGACGTCTACTCCAGTTATTCCAACTTTTGCTCAGCCATTAGTAGGTGGCACCCCTGTGGGTGCCCCTGTGGGTGCCACTCCAAGAGATATTATCCCGGTGGTTGGTACACCGAATGTACAGGGGTCTCCTGGATATGCCCAAGAGCATGGACGCAGATGGGAGAGGACCCATATTAGGCAGACTCCAGGGGGTTATGGATATCTAGTTGATAGTAGGTTAGGAGCCATCATCATGAATGATGAGGAGAGGAGGGTGATGGCTCGCATGAGAGAGTTGTGCCAAATAGTTTTTCGGCACAACATCTTGGATCATTGGAAGAAAATACTGGATGGGAGCAAGGACTACATAGTAGCATCCTTGCACGAGGAGTTTCCAGTGCCAGCCTCAGTAGATAGATTCTCTACGGGCTGAATGATGGATTGCATGCGTGCATACATGTCACATAAACGATCCGACGCACGCAAGGCAATAAAGAGTGGGCTTGCAAAGCCCCAGTGGTTAGATGCAGATGACTGGCACTGAGAGAGGGAGGAGGCTACAAATTCTCCAGGACGTTGGAGTCAGCACAGCGCAAGGTGACGAGGGCATGACTCGAGGTCGGAGTGGTCCATCATCTTGGGAGTGGCGGCCACATGACATATTTGGAGGACTTTGTAAGTTTTTCTTTTGTTTTGCTTGTTTATTTTTTTGAAATATTCTTTGTACTGACAATCATGTTTCTAACAGTTAGCATTTTGTTTTCTTTGCAGCACTCCATTACAAATCGCGATCCGACTGGCCTTGAGACTCGATATGTAGAGAGGCATGGTCTCACTTTATTGATCGACCGATTGTATAGACGCGGCGGCCCTGTAAGTCACTCATCTTTCTTGTCCGTAGTTACCATGAGATATTTGAATGCATTATTATATGGTGGACTGATGTGTTGTTTCTTTTTCTGCAGAGTCTGTTCGATGATCCTTTGCAGCGGGACGAGCTTTCGAGGGACGAGGATATGTAGCTCGCCGTTGGATCCGTGGAGCTCATACACCTTTATTTTTGAGTCACCTGATCTATGTAGACATTTTCTATGTATTAGTGATATCTTGTCATGATTGTACCAATCGCCTATTATGCGATCATGTATTTATTTCATGTATCAGTGTTATGATTTCAGTATACATTGTTTTTGTTTGCAAGCGCATTATACACAATGCAGAAACTATTTTGTATGGCTCTCATAAAGCACACAGTGCTATATGTGGCAGAGCAGCTTGCTACCCTGCTACAAATTTTTTTTTCCCTATTACCGTCCCTATTAGCGTCGCAAATTTTATTGCTCGCATCGTTATTGGCATCATTATTTACATCGCCAACTGTCACTATCAGCGTCGGTATTGGCGTCGACGTTGATACCGATGCCAATACCGACGCTGATAGCGACAGTGATACCGACTGTTCTATGGTGTCGCCAATAACGATGCTTTTTGCGACAACAGGGGTAAATTTTTTTATTTGCATTTTCGTCACTTTAAACGTCGGTACAAGGTCTATATCTTGTAGTGTCCCCATGGTTCGAGCTATTTTTGATCATAGGCAACAACACATTTTGCCCTAGTAGTTTCTGCCTAATGACATTGGGGTCTTCAAACACTAGCAACCATGCCATGGGCCACCACGGAAAAAAGTGGTCCACACCTAGTACTAAAGAATAAGTAGAGGATCTTTGAAATTTAAAGCAACACTACTTTCTCCAAGCTAGAGTTTGTTAGGATGGTCTTGAAGTGCCCAGCCTTCTTTAATGCCCTCAACTTCAAGAAGTTATCAGCAAAAGTCGGAGAGCATGACTTATGGAATACAATAATGTAGCTCACAAGGTGGTCAATATACTCCTTCAATGCCAAATCCTGCACCCTTCCTTGGCTACCAAATCGGCCACCTTGTCTAGATGAAATTTCATCTATATAGACAATGTCCTACATCACACAAGTTCAGTGTATCCACACTCACTATGCATGGAGTCTGGTAAAGATATATATATCAAATTCAGATTCACATAAAAATTTAATAGTATGGCCTCTAAGGCATCGCGAGTGTGCACATCAAATTTTTCCAAGATTAGGCCCCTAGAGTAGCCCTGGCCAAAGGCTCGCATTGTTACAGTGTGTAGGGTTGAAGGTCACAATAGGGGTTTGGCAAGAGAAGAATGTATGGGGGTTCAAGAGCTTAGACTCCACAGATAATAGAGATAAGAGAAGGGTTGAAGGTTTCAAGCCAAGTTCTTGAAGATAAGTGACATCATGGTGAAGGTAGATTCAAGGAGAGGAGTAGACAAAAGACAAGGGGTTCGAAGAGATTGAAGATGTAGAAAAATACTTCAAAAAAGAATTAGAAAATCTAAAAGAATACTAACAGAGATGAAGCCTGTCAGTTTCTTTCACCATTATGAGAAAATATAACTCTAATAGACAAAAACGTGTACAAAATAATACCTTCCTCTATGTTGCTCAGATCGCCAATCTGATACTTCCAATGGCTCTGAAAGGGGGTTAAATACCAAGACGCCTGACTAGAATCGCCAATTTGATCCTTCCAATGGCTCCAAAAGGGGGTTAAATACTAAGATGCCTGACCAGAAGCGCCAATCTGATCCTTCCAATGGCTGCGAAAGGGGGTTAAATACCAAGACGCCTTACCAAAATCCTGCCAGATCACTCCTTCTTCATCTCCCACATTTGGAGTGTTGTTCACTGCTTGAAAACAGTGATAGCGTGTCATGCGATTTTGCTAATCTCTCTTTTAACATAAAATCCTCTCAAATTAGTTGAAAGCTACATGCTTTCTTTTACATGTCATCCTAATCTAGAAGTTGTGAATAGCCTTGTAGATTTCTTTACAAGAGATAATATCTAGAATATTAAAAATTGACTAAAATCTAATATTTTTAAACCATGGACACTAGCATTAATGTCTAAAATGGCATTAGCTATCTAAATCTAAAAGGAAACCACACTCTAGATTTTTTTTAAACGGTGTGGGCATAGCGGCACGACATCCATCCCCTCCTAACTTGCACATCCTCTGGCATGTGCCAAAGTCTTACAGATTTGCAGTGTCATAAGAAGTATCTTCTGCCATGTCAATGTCTTCATCTTCCGCCTCTTTCTTCTTCCTCTATGTCTTCATGCTCTTGAATTATATTCAAGTCTTCTAGCTCATATGTTGAACTTTCTCTTTGTTTGAAAAACTTGATTCTTTTTTCAACTATGGATATCTTCATGCTTGTTTCATCCAATTCAGTCAATGAATATGTGGCATTGTCATGAACGACCTTTACCACATATGGGCCAAACCAACGCTTCACCATCTTCCTAGAAGCACTGTATTGATTGTCTAAGCTACTATCATAGACAAGCACCTAGTCATTTTGTTGAATTGCTCTTGGCCGAAGTCGATGTCGCTTATCAAATCTTCTTTTGTTCTTTAGTCTTGATGTCTTTAGCTTCTCAATAGCTGCTTGAAGAGCTTCAAGCCTTCTTTCTAACTACCATATGTGCAAAGTCAACAACTCTTCTCTACTGATGCCTTCCTCCCAAGTTAGAACACTCCATGTGAGAATAGATTTTTCAATTGCCATAATTGGTTGTTTTCCATGTATAAGTTCAGCTGGCATATAGCCAATCAGTGAACTGTGAGTAGTCTGGTCAGCACATAATGCAAAAGGTAGCATTTTAGGCCATTCTTTGATATTTTCTCTACAAGAATTTGCTAGAGCTTTGAGAATAGGTTGATGACCTCTCTCACTCTTTGCATTGCCTTCAGGATTGTAGGCTGATGTTAAACCCAACTTAATACCCAATTGAGCAAAGAAGTGTGTCTCATCAACATCTAACTCTCCTCTATCTGCACTTACTTTACCCACACAACCATATCTACAAAACACTTCTTCAAGCAAAAAACGACAAACAGCTTGAGTGGATTTGGTTGTTAAGGCTTTGCCTTCAACTTGATTGGTTAGATCCTCTCTTGCAACCACTAAATACCACATATTCCATATTCCTGTAGGCATGGTTACAAGATCAATAACCCATCTATAATGTATAGACAAGGGATAAGTTAGTTGTAACCCATCTTGATACTTAACCATAGAATACATTTGACACACATAATAGGTTTCAACAAAATGTGCTATGTCCTGATACATGTTTTGCCACCAATATTTTTCTTTGACTTTACTAAAGGTTCCCCATATGCCTCTATGGCCAGCCCACAGGCTTTCATGAAATTCCTTCATTACCTATTGTTGCAATCTCTTGTTACCTATAACTTAGACAAGCACTCCTTTCTTCTCTTTTGCATGCTTCCATAGATGTCATTCTTTTAAAAAAAGGCCATAATCTTTCCTCTTGATATGCTTGAACTCCTCATCAATGCAAGTCTCCTTCTTCTTCATTGTGTTCAAATATTGGCTGCCGCGATCTTCAACCAATCTTCTTCATAATTTTCTTCAAGGAAATGAACTAGAACTTGAGCAATGCAATGAGCATGTTGGCTTCTAGTTGACCATCCTGTTGTTTTCAGTTTTGGACCAGTATATACAGTAACTGAAAATGTATTTTCAGTAGCCATGGAATGAAATTTAGCAAGTATAGTCTCTTCAGCTTCATCTTTTTCCATAAGCTCTTCTTCATTGTCATATCTTGCACGTGATAGCAAGTTAACATTTGTATTCGCCTTTCCTGCAATATGCTTTAATTCGGGGTTGAGAGATTTAATATATGCAATCCATCTTAGCATAGCAATGTCGGGTGTAGAGCAATTGGCAATCATGCCCAAGAGTGAAAGACAATCAGTTTCTACCACTACAGAAGCACCTATAAAGTATTCACAATCACACTTTAATGTTGTTACAACTCCCCACAATTCCCTTTTTACTTGTGCATACCTTCTTTGACGTTCATTGAGAACTTTTGCTCCAAAATGAGTTGCATACCTGTTACCTTCAAGATCCTCTTGGCCAACATCCCATCCTATCCCAATGGGATTTGCATCCACAGTAAGGATGATGGATTGACCATTTGAATAATCAACCCTTTTGAGAGTGGGGCCTGAAATTAACAGCTTCTTTAATTTTTGAATAGTGAGAGTATGCTCATTACCCCAAGAGAATCTTTGGCCTTTTCTAAATAATTGATAAAGATTTTCGGCTACATGAGAAAAATGTGGTATCCATATGAGATAGAATACACGTGTACCAAGAAATCTTCTCACCTATAAAACATTTGTGTATTTTTCTTGCATTCTGCTGATGGCATCTATCTTGATTGAAGAAGGTTTGTGTCCATAGGGGCCACATAGATGACCGACCACTAGGACTTCTTCTACTCCAAAAATCGACTTAGCTCTAGAAAGGGTAAGATGTACCTCTTCTAGCCTTGTCAAAATCTAATCACAATCATGAATATGGTTTACTACAAATGTCCTATAGCCATCTTCGTCAAGCTCCTTATTCTTTTCATTGACTTCACATCCCTTGATAGGTACATCATCAAGAAATGGAAGAGTAAGTTGTGGAATAAAGTCCCTTAAGAGTTTGTGCATATGGCATTCATCATATGGGCTATGGAGTTTGTTGCACCTTGTGGTAGAGTGCACATGCGGACCAATCCAAGAGGTGTCTTCATTGTGGTAATGTCTCAGCTTTCTAATGAAAGTTGAAATTGGTCATATCCTGAATATAGGTTGCCATAAAATAAATTGTTTTACCTACAAAGCTTCAGCAGACTCATCAACAATTTGACCCTAACCAACATTTTGGATTGTGACACGATTAGCAGATTGTAGATCTTGAATGAATCGTATAAAGATCCATTTTTCTTGGGCACAGTAAGCCATCGGTTTGAGTAGGGCACTCAAGAAGACTCTAAAATCTTCATTCTAATCTTTTCATTTAGAAGTTCCAGTAATTTGGGCAAATGCGCCCTTGAAACAAGAATAGGCTTGAGGTTCCAAGGCACATGTGAGACCGTAAAAATGACCATAGGAGCCACAATATTTGGATCCCCACAGCCTATTTCACTTTGTTAAAATGCAAAAGCTTTTCCATGTTTCATTATCATTTGCATAAAAGAGTGTTTTTCAGTCGGCAAAAGAAAATAATTTTCATCTATTTTGAGCTCTTTTATACTTTCAGATGTGAACTTGTGACCAATGTTGGAAGGATCACAAAGACTTGGCTGATTTGCTACTCTATCAGACAACCCTTCACTTTCAGGAGGCAGTGGGACTGCCATAGGTTTGGCTTTCTTATCCACTGTCTTGTATTTTGTCTCCACTTGCACTTCAACCTTGTTGAGTAAACCAATTTCTTCCTGCTCAACAAATTCTTGAATTGTTTGATAAAAATGCAATGTACACACTTCTATGGATTGATTTTCTGCCTGATTTTCTACATGAGCAGCTGCATATATTTCAACGAATGTGTCAGTAGTAATCAATCAAAAAAAAAACCCAAAATATCTTCATTTTTAGTCATCATGTCATAAGTTCTCAACTCCTTGTTTACATGAGATAAATATTTTCTTTCAGCCTTAGTCATGGCTGGAAGAGACTTATAACAACCCATACTATTTGCTCTACATACATACAAATTTGCTAGAGACACAGTTTTTGTAGCATAAAGAGGTTCAATATTTCTAATGATGCACTACTATAGCCTCCTTTTATAGTCATGTAGCTCGAAAACCCTTTAATTCTTGGGCATTAGGAGGCACAGGATAATCACACAGTCGATCTCTGTTTCTATGATGGTTAACACACACAGTAAGAAATTGGGCAGCTTGCTCATTATCCTTGCTTCGGATTTGAGAATAGAAAGAACCATCATCAAGAGCTTTTGTTTCCAAGCGGGCTTCAAAAATTTAAGGTTGTCCAAGAATGATATGGTAATTATAAGAGTCTTGAACAAAAAAGTGAAAGTTGTCTTTTATGTCTCCAATAGTTACTTGCACATTAGGACATGCAGCATATAACTCTCTAGAAGAGTTGTTTGCAGCTCTCATTCGCTATCTTGGATCAATATCTATGGGCCATCCACCACTTTTATAGAGACTCCTTGCCATGACATTTATCTTTGAGCCATGGTCTAAGAGTGCAATACATAGTGTTTCTTTTTCTCCAATTTTGACGACTGTCTCTGTTGTTGCTCTTGCCCAATGCGTACAGGAGTAGCGACTGCTTGGAATTAACTGAGCCTCTTCCTCCTTATGCATGTGCTTTAGACTCAGCCTTCTTTTGGAGGTGGATTGCCCAATTAGTTTGGACTAGCCGACCATTACATTTTCAGCTTTCATTTCTTTAATTTTTGCATTCATATTTTGTTTATCTTTAGCTTCAATTGCTGCAATTTATTCTTTAACTACTTCAAGATGAATTCCTTGTGAAGTCAGCTTATCTTTATCCAGCACAAAAACTCGAAGAACTTGCAAAAAAGTATACACTGTTTCTTCAGCTTCATCACCAACATATTTTCTTTTCCTTTTGATTACATTAATAATTACATCATGGAATTCACGTTTGGCAATTCCAAGAATTTCACCTAAGGTGAATTCAATTTTGCTTCCTAGAATTTGTTCTTCTAGGACTTGTTTGAGATCAGTTGTAGATTTTATGTTGTGAGACTACAATTTGTAGCCTGGCTGCTTGCCTTTCTTCTTTCCTTCGGTCTTCTTTGTTTGTGGCACATCTTCCATCTCTTGATCTGGGGTTATATTTTCAGCAAGCTTTGGTTGTTCAGGCATTCTTCTAGCTACCAGTTTTGGAGGGCTAGAAGAGAAAGGCCTTGGTTCATCCTCTCTTCTTCTCTTTTCTTCAATCAAGACTTCTTTATGATTGACGTCAGCCAAATGTGCAAAGGCAGAAAAAGAATCTATGGGTTCTTTCCAACCAGTTATTTCTCGAATGCACTAACTGGTGTTAGCCAAATCTTCTTTAGCTACTTCACCATGTTCCATTTGATCTAGTGCCTGCATCTATACTTTATATTACACATTAGCTTTACATGCTTTCAAACTTGATTTAGTTGGCTCAATTTGCAGCCCATAGGTAGCTACATCAAATGCTGCATAGGCATTATTTACAGCTAAATCTGCTAATCTTTTCTTCATTCTAGCGTTGCCAAAATTTGGCTCCAATGGAAGACCAATTTCAGTTGCATGGATTTTTTTGTCTTTCCAAAAGAGGAGCTTCTGTGCTTCAAGCTCATGGAGGGCAGAACACTCCCTCTTGTCACATTGTTGACTGTCGCACCAAGTACAGTGCCTCTTAAAGCTTTCTCTCATGGGTCTTTGAGTTGATGATCATCCACATTCTTCAACTTTGACATCCAACTTCTCTGCTTTTGAACTAATTTCTATAAGATTCAAATGAAGGTCACACATGCTTTTAGAAAGTTTATCCATGACATCATTTTTAGAAGGAACATAAGAAAGAGTTGGTTGATTAGTCAAAGGAGTAGGTGATTTTGAAGGTGGAACAAGCTCCATCAATGGAGTTGTTGAAGTTGAAGTAGAACCCAATATTAGTCGCATCCGCTCTCTTCAAGCAATCATGTTAGCTGCATCAGTAACATCTGTCCATGCAGTCTTGACTCTTGATTCACAGGTACCATCTTCTAGGGATCAGCAAGCTTTTCTTGCAGAATGGGATCTGCAGCCTTAAGGAATAATTCAATCTTCTGACCTTCCATACTTTGTTGGTCTTCAGCATCAAGTTGTCCAAATTTACTTTCAAATTGATGGTATAGAGTTGTTGCAGCTAAACCTTTGTTGGGTTTTTCAACCCATTCAGTGAAACTTTTCTTCGTCAGATAGCCAGAGTCTTCTAAGAAGAATTCTTCATATAGGGCTTTTTTGAATGCAACCCAATCCACATCTTGTTGGAAAAGACCATGGATTATTTCTTGAAGACCATGCTTGGCTAGTCATGCAAAATAATGGCTCCATGCATGTTGCGGTACACCAAAGAAGAACATTTTCTCAATATACAAACGAATGAAAACATAGACATTTTGACCATTAAATTGTTTTAATTCATGCCCAACTTCTTCTAGGGCCTTGCAGATAGTTGTGGAATCAATCTTCTCTTCTTCTTGCCTTTGTTGTTGTTGTTGTAACATTTGGATTTGTTGTTGTTGAGTCTGCTACAGTATACACACCAATTGTTCTAGAGTATCTCTTGAAGAATCCTCCATCTTGGAGTTCTCTTACACCAACCTTCACCTCGGGTTCACCAATGTCGCAGCATGTAGGGTTGAAGGTCACCATAGGGGTTTGGCAAGAGAAGAATGTATGGGGGTTCAAGAGCTTAGACTCTAGAGATGGTAGAGATCAGAGAAGGGTTGAAGGTTTCAAGCCAAGTTCTTGAAGATAAGTGACAACAGGGTGAAGGTAGATTCAAGGAGAGGAGTAGACGGAAGAGAAGGGGTTCGAAGAGATTGAAGATGTAGAATAATACTTCAAAAAAGAATTAGAAAATATAGAAGAATACTAACAGAGATGAAGCATGTCAATTTCTTTCAACATTATGAGAATACATAACTCTAATAGACAAAAACGTGTACAAAATAATACCTTCCTCTATGCTGCTCTGATCTCCAATTTGATCCTTCCAATGGCTTCGTAAGGGGGATTAAATACTAGTACACTTGGCCAGAATCCTACCAGATCACTCCTTCTTCATCTCCCACTTCAGAGTGTTGTTCACTTTTTGAAAACAACGATCTGCGTCGCACGATTTTGCTAATCTCTCTTTTTACATAAAATCCTCTCAAATTAGCTGAAAGCTACATGCTTTCTTTTGCATATCATCCTAATCTAGAAGTTCTCTATAGTTTTGTAGATTTTTTTACAAGAGATAATATCTAGAATATTAAAAATTGACCAAAATCTAATATTTTTAAACCATGGATACTAACAGTAATGTTTAAAATGGCATTGGCTCTCTAAATCTAAAAGGAAGCCACACTCTAGACTTTTTTACACCGTGTGCGTGTAGTGGCGTGACAACGTCTGAGGGACTGAATTTGAGTGTGCTCATAAAATTTTGGCTGGATCAAATCCCCAAAGCAACCCTGGTCCGAGGCTCATGTTTGGGGGCCTAAATATGCACACTCTTGATGCCCTATAGCCCCTACTTATAAATTTTTATGTGAATTTGATTCCGATAATATAACCTTCTTGGCATCATCTATCTACTGCTGCAATGGAGCATCCAGGTCTACTCTTGAAATTGGGCCACTGTTGTCTCTCTTAAGAAGGTATTGCGTAGTTGGGTCGAGGTCCAAAAATTCTTTCTTGCAATCACTCAAACTCCTCATCTAAGATCTCATACTATGGCACTACATTCTCAATCTACTCTTGGATACTCACAATGGTAGAGATGTCATCGACACTCATGCTATCATATCGAGCCACCTCATCAACATGTGCTCGCACATCTTGTATATCAAAATCTATACAATCATGAAGTGAATCACACACCATGATGCAATATAGCTCTTCTTCCCTTAGCTCCAAAATTTGGAGTACATCTTGCATAAGTAAATATTCCACCCCCTCGATGATGACAGCATGGAGAGAAGCGAGGGGTGGCTCATCGGTTTTTAGTGTCTCAACAGGGCAAGGAGGTGGGTGCACAATGACTAAGATTTGTGCTGCCTCTACTCTCAAATTGAGTGTAATCTCCTCATGATCCCTCTGAAAATACTCTAGTTGTGGCCAAGAGGGTGTGTTGATGTCTTCATCACTGTCCTCTTGCACCTTACTACACAAAACATATGTGGCAAATGCTGCATCATGCTCAATGAGATCCATCATGGCTTGGTCTTGGGATGAGGTGGGCATTACTCTGGTGCACAGATGCTACCCCACAAGCACGAGGGCTCGATTTATTACCTTTGCATGGCTTGATCTAGTATATAAATTATATAAGAAACATATGGGGACCCACATGAGAGTAGAGTCTAGAATAGACCACGTGAGAGCGTTTTTTGCATCACAAAACGTTGCCACTTTTATGTATCTAGGGTTTTAAATAAAGGTTCTTTTTTAATCCTAAAGCTTCAAATTAAAACTCTTACCTTAGTTTCTTTATTTTAGTAATTTAAAGTAACCGTTAAAATTACTCATACAAACAAATGCTTCGTTCTACATTATTATATCCTTGAATATACTTGGACAACTGAGTATATTTAAGTTCAACTACAAAAAATATATAAATATTTTAAGAAAATAAAATACCTTCAAAATCCCTTGGATCCAATTTAATATTTAATTTTAAGAAATAGATAGAAGAGATGAGCTACAATATATCATTATGCAAAGAAAATATTGCATAGGTTATAGAACTCTAGCCTGCAACTTAATTATGATTTTAACCAGTACAATTAACTAATTACAGTATACATTATTGCATGCTTGGATCATAGTAAACTAAGATTATCTAAATTGTAAGTACTCAAAAGTTTTTAAAAAAATTATATTCGTTCTTTATTTTAAAAAACTTATAAGGATTCCACTATCTCAAGGATATGTGGATAAGCACATTGTTTACATGTTATGGATTGCTCACTGTGAATCCTAACTTTTCTATTATCTAACTTGAAATAGAAGTTGCAGAGGGGCTCATTGGATATTAATTAAATTTCTTGTCTCAAAAAAGAAATGGGCCAATGGCTCTTTGCGCTAACCACAAAAGGATTATGACCATTCCACAAGATAACCACATCTGTGAGACCTTTATGTGTCTCCTCTCGGGTATCTTGATCCAAGCTTATCTACTCCTCTTGCAAAAGTTGCCATCTTCTATATCAAAAGAGAATGCACATAGTTTTTCTAGTGATGAATTACCTATAATAAAAACAAAAATAATGGTAAGTAAATACAAATAACACAACAATTCATTTAAGCAAGATATATATCAATTAAATCAAGGCATTCAAAGTAGTAAAAAAAGATTTTCTTGAATGTGAGATTAGATTGGTTGACCTTGTACTCAATCGTCTCATCAAAATGTGTTCTTTTGACTTGCAGGACTCACTCAATAACTGACTCATCCGTTCCTCGAATGGACACTTGCATTGATAAGTAATCTTTGTTTTCTTTATAACATCACATGAACCAGGCAAATATGCAAACAATGAGAATGGAATAGACCAACTAAGATGCATATCTTTGGAGCTTGTGGTGGGTTTCATAGCACTATTGATGTCATATTTTATCTTGGACTTACATGCTCCCAACAACTCCAAGCTACCAATCAACCATTCACCACTAGATAGTGGCGATAATAAGACATGTTGCAATCTTTGGCTTTCTACTACATACAATGAATTATAAAAATATATCTTTTGAGTTGCAAGTTGACTTGCAGAGTTATTATCAAAGATTAAAGAACCTATGTCTTCATGCGAAACATGTATCTTTTCGCTTAAACATTCCATATTTTTCCATTCATGCAAAGTTGATGGATATGGAGTTGTCAGTAAAACATGATTAAATTAGAACGCTACAAAGATTTTTTAAAGAAAATCTAATGCAAAAGAATAAATAATGATAAAATTTAAAAACTTACAGTTTTTTTTAAATTAATTGAAATGTAGTTATTATCATGTAGAGAGATTTGTTTGTGCGTATAAACATGTTGGATCAACACTTAAGTTACTGTACTTGTTCCATTAAACACTTTTCTGAACTCTAAAACTCTACATTTCCAATGTTTTCTAGGGTTTCCAACATCCTTACATCTAACCTTGAAATTTCCTCGAGTACTTGGGTGCATCAAAATACAATCCAACTTATAGTACTTATCACAAATCCAATTACCGCCACTATCTTTCCTATTGAATACCTCCATTGCAAGTATGTTATTGATGTTTTTCCTCCGTGAAGACATCTATGATAACCAAATAGAAAGTTACTTATCAGCATGTGTATATTCTACAAATGCTCTCTCCAAATGAAATGAAATTTAAATGGAAAAATTTGAAAAAAATTGTACCTGTAATTATTTTCACAAATAATCCCAGAGATATTGAATAAGAAGTTGATTATAACAAGACCATTATTCCTTCACTGACAAATTTCTAGAGTACAAAAACAAAAGTAATATGGAGTCAAACCATACATATAACTTACATAGGCTTTGTCCAAATGAGTTGAAACTTAATCATGGAGCAATAGTAAAAAGTGGCAATATACATGTGGGTCTCTTTTCAAAGAAGCCCAAAGAAGTTGAAGAAGAAGACTCTTGGAGTAAAAAAACAAAGGAAAACTCAATATGCATATGGCTTGCATACATTTTGTCCAAACGAGATAAAATTTAATTATGGAGTAGCAAAAAGGCAAGACAACATACTTGCAACTTTGTTTACAAAGAAATCGTAAGATGTTGAAGAAAAAGTTAAGTGTTCAAAATATCATTGTTCTTGACTGTAAGAGACTCCTAGAGTACCAAAACAAAAGAAATTACATGTCAGAGAATGCAGATAACTTGCACAGGTTTTGTCGAGATGAGATAAAACTTTACCATAGAGCATCCATGGAAGAAAACAATATATCTGTAAAGTTTTGTAAATATTAGGGCTTTGGTAGAACAAGATCTACTCTCATAAAACATGTGAAACTCACTCTGTGTTTGTGTAGAGGAAATGAAATTTCACAAGGTTACAGATAGGGAAAGTAACAATGAGGCTGTAAAATCTCATCACGAAAGAAGAAGCAAGGAAAGACATATGATAAATTTGAGTTCCGCCTAAGAAAGAGGGGGGAAACTCAAAAGGGCAGAAATGAAAATTCAAACATAAAAAAATAAGAAACTGAAAATTCAAGTCACAAACCTCGGAAAAGTGTCAACATTGTATTCCCTACATTTTCCCTTATTTTATTGCTGAGGGAAGATTTGGGCCAATATATGGCTAGAAGTTTTATGTTACATGAACCTAGAATCCCGACTCTCTCATTGATTAGGTCTATATTTGTTTATTCACTCCTTAAGGGGCAAAAAAGAGAGTCCATATTTCTCCTAATGACAAGACTCCATTGAGTCTTTCACACACAAAGAGTGGTAAACACCTTCCATAGTATCCTTACAAGCAACCTCACGAGAAACTTTACAAGATACTGAAGAAAATTCTATATCATAAAAAACAACATCTTCACAACATAACAAGTTTGGATCAAAACCTCAACCAAAGACTAATCAACACCTTCCAACTCCATTTCCCTGGTTTTAAACCTCTCCTCCCTCAAATTCTCAATCCTTTTCAAAGCCTTATTCAAATTCTCTCACGCATCCTCTTCAATCTCACACTCAGGATCCTCAAAACCCTAATCAAAGTCATCACAAACATTATCACAAACTTTGAGAGAATTCAAAGAAGCTGAAAGACTATCAGATGAAGTTTTATCTTCAACATTATTTCCTAAATCAATCAAACAATCATCCACACACTATCAAGAAGCATGAGGTTAGGTGTACTCAAAACAACATCAACATCATAAAAAACAAAAGACTCTCAAGAGCTACTCAAACCATCACCAACCAACTCACAAGACTAATTAGAGTAAACAACACCAACACCAAGATCACAACAAGAGTCAGAACCCAAAACCTGAATACTTTCTTGATCAACAAACTCACAATCAAACTCACAACAAATCTCAACAAACTCGTCAGGCAACCTATAGACGATGAACAACCAATGAGATTGATGTAGGACTGATAACTCTTGTCTGAAGAAAAGTGTCATTTCCCTTGGGGTAGCTAATGAGGTGAAATCAAGGGTTGTGGAACACCTTTAAGTTGTGGGTTGAGAGACAAGAGAAATTTATTCCACCAGATGGAGCCGATAATAGCAACACCCAACATATACCTAGTGTGACACCATCTCTAGTGGTGGGATCACTACAACTAAATGCCTTTTGGGAAGGGACTGAGATGCATGCTATCCTATCTGTGATGGCATTGGGGGATATAACACAAAAAGAAATAGTAGACACAGGAGCAGCAGTGAGCATCCTTAGCCACACAGTACTATATTACAAGGATTTAAGCTCATAGCAACGGCGAGTAGCGACGGCAGGTAGCGGCGTTGCTATTTGCGTTGCTTTTGCATCGCAAATAGCGACGCTCCATAGGGAAAAATAACAAGCCGAAATCGAGCGCGGCTTTATTTTGCGTTTTTGTGTTTTGTGTTTTGAGAGCGAGAGCGAGGGAGAGAGCGACCGTTGTGAGAAAAGGAGAGGAAGAAGACTTGCCGCCGCTGCCGCCGCCGTTGTTCGCGAAGGAGAGGAGGAGCCTTCATCACGAATAGGAGCTGCCCCACAGTCTCCATATCTCATCGGTGAGTCTCCCTCTCTCCTTCTTTTGCTTGTTTAAGGTTTAAATCACTTTCTCTTTTACTTTTTTAGGAGAGGAAATGTGAGAGAGAGAGAGAGAGAGAGAGAGAGAGAGAGAGAGAGAGAGAGAAAGAGAAAGAGAAAGAGAGGGAGAGGGAGAGGGAGAGGGAGGGAATGAGAGAGGGAGAGAAAGAGAAAGAGAGGGAGAGGGAGAGGGAGAGGGAGAGGGAGGGAATGAGAGAGGGAGAGAAAGAGAAAGAGAGGGAGAGGGAGAGGGAGGGAGAGTGCATTCTCTCTCTCCCTCTCCCTTTTGCTTTTGGAGAGTGTTAGGATATATTATGAGAGGGAGAGGAAATGAGAGAGAGAGAGAGGGAGAAAGAGAAAAAGAAAGAGAGGGAGAGGGAGAGGGAGAGGGAGAGGGAGGGGGAGAGGGAGAGGGAGAGGGAGGGGGAGAAAATGAGAGATGGAGAGAAAGAGAAAGAGAGGGAGAGGGAGAGAGAGGGAGAGAGAGGGGGAGAAAATGAGAGATGGAGAGAAAGAGAAAGAGAGGGAGAGGGAGAGGGAGAGGGAGGGAGAGTGCATTCTCTCTCTCCCTCTCCCTTTTGCTTTTGGAGAGTGTTAGGATATATTGTGAGAGGAAGAGGAAATGAGAGAGAAAGAGAGGGAGAGGGAGAGAGAGGGGGAGGAAATGAGAGAGGGAGAGAAAGAGAAAGAGACGTCTACTCAAATGGATAGCTTTATGGAGATGTATGTCTACTCAAATGGATAGCTTTCTCTACTCAAGATGTAGTCCACCTCTGTGTGTGTATATTGGAACAATAACGTATCCATGATTATGGTAATGGTATGCACTTTGCTTTTTTTATGGATACAATTACATCTCGTGAAGAGCTTCATTAATCATAGCATCCTTGTCACCAATCTTTTTGTTGCAATGATGAAGTAACATATTCATCACTTTTCCTTTTAGCATCTAAGGCATTATCCAATCTTTTAGTCAAGTCCAAACATTTAGTCTTCAACTCATGAACCTTATGAACCAATGCTTTTTTTTTCTACAATAATGAATAATTATCTACTAGGACAAACAAATCCTTGAGCATGGTATATGGCCGAGATATAACATCAATAAATCTCTCAACTACTATGTCCCATGCATTTTTTACATCAGTCAGTAAAGCATTTCTTATATCTTGAAGTTTAGATTTCAACACCATGGATGCATCAATATCCACCTCAATGTTTGTCAAAATTTGCTTCTCAACCTCTTGCAGAGGCTGAAACCTCTCAAGCAAGAGCTTATGGTCAACTTGCAACTTGACATACATCTCCATAAAGCTATCCATTTGAGCCTTGTTTTCCCAAATTGTATTACAAGTTATTAAATTGTTTGTTGTAACGTAGACAAGATGAAAAATGAAGAAGGTCTTGTTGTTCAAGATCGCGAGGCATATCTTAATCAACATGTCCCATGTCCTTGCTCTCAACAAGTTGGCAATTAGACAAAAACACCGATTGTCTATAGAACACGTACGACGATTTAGCGAGTTTCAATCTGAGATCATTGATCAGGTGATTGCGGATCTTCAACAAATGGTAATTTGAAGTTAATATCAATCATGCATTGTACTCGCAAGCTAATTGAATACCATATACAATAAGATTGGGTCTTGCGGGTAAATTTTCTATCCAGGGAGGTGATGTCTCGTCCCAAGGGGAAGTGCACCCTTTGCGGCCAATTAGAAGAGTTCGTGGGCGTGCGATGGATGGAGTGCAGGAGCCAATCCACCACTTGCAAGGCCAATCTATACCGTCAATGCCAGAGGAGACAGATAACCTTCTAGAGGTACCTACAATCTTGGAGCCTGAGATAGAGGCAATGATCGATGCATTGATTCCCATGGATGTCGAGACTTTTGATCCGCTTAGAGAGGAAGCATCCATACCATTATATGATGGGTGCCGAGTATCTCGGTTGAAGACACTACTTGCACTCTTAAGTGTGCAAGCAAAATACGGGTGGAGCGATACGAGTGTGACCGAGTTATTTAGGTACCTTGCACATAGGCTTCATTGATTTTTATTTTTGACACTATTATTACAAACATTTGTGCTTTTTTAAGGTGTTTTATGATTTTTTTCAGGTTATTGAAATATCATATATTACCATGCCTGAGTCTCGTGATGATGCACGACATGTTTTACGGAAGCTTGGCATGGACTACAATAACATCCATGCATGTATCAACGATTGCATACTGTTTCGAGGAGAATATGAGACTATGGAGACATGTCCAAAGTGTGGTGCTCACAGGTATCGACAGGACTTGCAAGGACAAACCATCCCTCAAAAAGTTCTCAGACACTTCGTACGTCCGAAATGGCGAGCTTGACAACGTGGCATGTGCAGAATAGGTCCACGGATGGAGTTCAACGAATATCAGCGGATTTGCGCGCATGGAGCCACATTGACTCTACCTTCCCAGGCTTTGCATGAGAGCCAAGGAATCTTCGGCTCGGTCTCGCAATGGATGGCATGAACCCATTAGGTCTACGCTCAACTTCTTACAATGTGTGGCCTATAGTCCTTGTCAACTACAACATCCCTCCATGGCTTTCTACGAAGAAAGGACATCTCATCCTTAGCTTGCTCGTCCCAGGATGCTACAAAGTAAAAAATATGGACATGTATCTTCGTCCATTAGTCGATGAGCTTAAGATTTTGTGGGAGGAGGGGGCCACTGTGCAAGATATGAGCAGGCACGATGGTCGGCGGTCAGCCAATATTCGAGTCATTCTCATGTGGACGATACATGACTTTTCGAGATTGGGAGAGTGCTCAGGTGAGCAAGCCTCCGTTCTCACTGGTAATATCTATATTTTATCTCATTCAATCAAGTATTCACTAGGTCATGGTGTTGGAACAGGTCTGGTTACCTCACGTTATCATGCATGTCCATTGTGCGGGCCACAGTTAGACTCCCGAAGGTCACGAACCATGAAGAAGATGGTATATCAAGGATACGCTGCTTTCTTGCCAGAGTATCATGAACTCATGGAAGGTTTCCTTGGATGATCTCCAACACGTATGAATGCCACAAGCTGGTACGAGCTGAAAATGGTCTACGCGGAATCACATCCAAATGGAATGCAGCGGTTCTCAGTTTTCTATGAGTTGCCATATTGGACCCACTTACAAGTCAACCACTTGTTGAATCCCATGCATATTTTCAAGAATATGGGCAGCTTGCTATGGGACCACATTACAGGAAAGAGAGACACTCTAGGGGCACGAATGGATTTGAAGGAGGTAGATAAGATGGAGGCACTTTGGCCGCAATCGAGTGCTGATGGTCGCGTGCAGCTTCCTCGCGCTCCTTGGGTTTTGTCCACTAAAGAAGAGCGCATTGTGAAGCAAGTAATCAAGTCTATCCGCACTCCGACGGGTATGATGCATTCTCTCAGGTCCACATTTTCTAAACACGACCAATTGTGGAGACTAAAATCCCATGATTGGCATAAGATATGTCAGGTTTGTGCTACAAATGGATTGTAATTAGCGTGGGCATTTTGCTATTTGGAATGTGGCCATTATTCATAATGCTTTCTCATTTGTGGCAGTTTGTACTACCGATTGTGATCGCAGGATGCCTTACTCCAGAAATTCGTGGGGCCATTTACAAGTTGTCGACTTTGGTGCAATGGATCTCACAAAAAGAGATTAAGACGTCCTCTATTGAATCCACGAGGCGTGGAGCAGTGGAGACGGTCTGTCCCTTTGAGAAATACCTGCCCACTAGCATGCTCACGATACAAATCCATCTTCTTGTGCATCTTGTGGACGAAATGGAGATTGGTCGACTTGTCCATACGTGATGGATGTTCTTTCTGGAGCACTTCATGAAAACCCTGAAAGGCTTTGTGCGACAATGAGCTCGGCTTGAAGGTAGCATGGCCAAAGGTTGGTTGGTGTCAGAGGCGTTAGTGCATATTTCACAATGGCTACCAATGGTGGAACCAAACAATGAAATGCTATGGTCGCTGAAGGATGATGATAGACTGACTAGAGATGTGGTGGTTGAAAATGGGGTAGAAAAAAGAATGGATGCCTCAATGAAAGAGAAGATGAATCGCTTTTGTATGTTGCACCATGCCTCCATGAAAACGTGGCTCGCCAAGTACCAGATTGCAAGGCAAGATCGAGAGGAAGCGCGAGCTCACTTCCGATGTAGTACGCGTCATCGATCGATTTGATATCCCGAAGGCATGGAGGAGATACCGAGGTTTATGTCAACGCGATGGCTGCATGGAGCCTTCACTGCAGCATCTCGTGAAGGGAGAGAGGTCTCAATGGAGGAGTGGGAATTCTCGAGGGGATGTAGTCCAAAGCTGATGAGGGGTTTAGAATTTGTCGTATCTAAATTTTATATGCGACATCTAATTTGAGTGTTTCAATGTACATTACAAAATATATAGTGCAGCTTGATCGCGCGGACGACATTTTCGCGTGGAGCATATTGACAAAATGCGCTCCACAATGGACTGTGGTGTCATGGCAAGGTTCGAGCAAGAAAGCCGGTGACGAGCAACGGATCCAAAGACGGTTGTGGATGAGATGGAGTATTTTGGGAACTTGCAAAGTATTATTACAATGGATTACCGTAGCTTCTCCATGATACTATTTGATGTGCAGTGGTTCAAAGTGGTACTTGGAGGAGCTGGAGCAACAGTTCGACGAGGTCCATCTGGATTTCTCGAAATAGATTCCGAAAAAAATGGACGGATTTACGCGACACCTTTATGTTTTCGGCCCATTGTGAACAGGTGCAGGAGTCATTTACTTGCTAATTGTATTACGACATGGTTTATGCCACAATGGTTTGAACTCTCTTATACGTATTTGTGAACAAGTGACATTTTATCCAAACCTCCAACAACCTCGATAGTGCTATGTTATACCTTTAACTCCCCGAAGTGTGAGAGTATATGATCAAAGCAATGTTCCGAGCATAGATGAAGATAATATGCAAATAGAGGGGGTCGATATTGCAAGGGGTGGAGGCCGTCGAAAGCTTGGAGCCAACATCGGCTAACAATGATGGAAATATAGGATTCCAAGAATTTTTTGAGAACGAGGTGGACTCATTCTTTTGTGGTGACATGTCTATCGACCTTCCACTGTATGCGGAGTTGTGTCAGGAGATTAACATGGATCCATAGGATACTTCATACTTAGAGCATCCACTTACTCAATTCGTTGACCAATCTCTTATAAAGGTACATAAGATATGCATTTTAAGTGAGATTTTTTTAAAATGATTTATATTACTGTGCTTTGTATGATTTAAATTGATTATTTTAACATCATTTTTTATCTGTGCAGGTGACATTTTCAGGATGAGTCAAGGGATGAGCGATGAGGAGTTGCAGGACATCTTCGCATGCATGTCTTTAGACCAGATCGCGAGATTCAGAGAGATGGCAGACCAGGAGCTATCTCCTTCTTTGTCAGGGTGCTCTGCTAGATCTGCTTCAACGTGATCGGATGCTTCGACTTCAAGCAGACAATCTCGAGGCTCACGACTTGGACCAGAGGGAGGGAGTGCATCGGGATCAGGGGGATGCTGCTGTGGAAACACGGATGTGGTATCTCCGTGTTGTCGTTCAGCTAGAGCTACATCACCTCCAAGATTTGTCACACCTGTGGAGACGTACATTCCCGTTACTCCGGCTTTTGCACAGCCGTCAGCAGGTGGCACCCCTTTGGGTGCCACTCCAAGAGAGATTACCCCCGTCGGTACACCAGATGTAGAGGGGTCTCCTGGATATGCCTAGGAGCGTGGACGCAGATGGGAGAGGACCAATCTTAGGCAAACTCCTAGGGGTTATGGATATCTGGTCGATAGTAGGTCAGGAGCCATCATCATGAATGATGAGAGGAGGAGGGTGATGGCTCGCATGAGAGAGTTGTGCCAACAAGTTTTTCAGCACAACGTCTTGGATCATTGGAAGAACATACCGGAGGGGAGCAACGACTACATAGTAGCATCCTTGCAGGAGGAGTTTCCAGTGCCAGCCGCAGTAGATAGATTCTCTACGGGCTGGACGATGGATTGCATGCGTGCATACATGTCACATAGACGATCCGACACACGCAAGGCGAGGGAGGAGGTTACAGATTCTCCAGGACGTTGGAGTCAGCAGCGCAAGGCAGTGAGGGCACGACTCGAGGCCGGAGTAGTCCATCATCTTGGGAGTGGCGGCCACAAGACATATTTGGAGGACTTTGTAAGTTTTTCTTTTGTTTTGCTTTTTTGTTTTTTTGAAATATTCTTCGTACTGACAATCATGTTTCTAACAGTTAGCATTTTGTTTTCTTTGCAGCACTTGATTACAAATCGCGATCCGATCGGCCTTGAGACTCGATATGCAGAGAGGCACGGTCTCAATCCATTGATCGACCGATTGTATAGACGCGGCAGCCTTGTAAGTCACTCATCTTTCTTGTCCGTAGTTACCATGAGATATTTGAATGCATTATTATATGGTGGATTGATGTGTTGTTTCTTTTTCTACAGAGTCCGTTCGATGCTCCTTTGCGGCAGGACGAGCTTTCGGGGGACGAGAATTTGTAGCTTGCCCTTGGATCCCTGGAGCTCACACACCTTTATTTTTGAGTCGCCTGATCTATGTAGACATGATTGTATTAGTGATATCCTGTCATGATTGTAGCACTCGCTTCTTATGCGATCATGTATTTATTTCATGTATCAGTTTTATGATTTCAGTATACATTCTTTTTGTTTGCAAGCGCTTTGTACACAGTAGTGCAAAAACTATTTTGTATGGCTCTCATAAAGCACATAGTGCTATATGTGGCACGGCAGCTTGCTGCCCTGCTACAAATTTTTTTTAATCCCTATTTACCATCACTATTAGCATCGCAAATTTTACTTCTCGCGTCGCTATTGCCGTCGTTATGTGCATTGTAAAATGTCGGTATTAGTGTCGCTATTGGCGTCGGTATTGGGGTTGCAAATGCGATGCAGATAGCGACGCCAATACCAACGCCAATACCAATATTTCTATGGTGTCATTAATAACGACACTATTTGCGACGACGGGGGCAAATTTTGTTGCTTGTATTTTCGTCACTTTAAATGTCGGTATAAGGCCTATATCTTGTAGTGCTATAAGCTCAGTGAAGTCTGCCAATGGAAATTGCTAAATTCAATGTGATATTGGCTTAAAAAATGCAAATTTCCCCATTCAGAGTGCTTAAGGATTTGCCAATCAAGATAGTTGGAATGGAGTTTTCCGTGAATTTCCTTGTGATAAGTGTGGACTATGATATCTTGTTGGGAAGTCCTTGGATGAGACATGCCCATACAAGAGAGGACTAGGGTAATGGACCAATATTATTTGGAAATAGAAAGAAGCAGTCTTAGTGGAGATGGATACTTGGAAGATCTCACTCTTTGACCTTGATGCCATCTCAGCCATGCTTAAAGGAGGATCCCAGAGCAGCCCCAACTATGGTCCATTAATCAAGTATGTACCATGTCTAGAGGATGAGAAAAATTGAATGCACGTGTCTGCAACCATCAACTTGACAATGAGGATGATTACAAAAGGGTTGTGGAAAAGGAAAAGACCTTCACTGCCCAAGCTAACGCTCATGTATGGAAAGGATGTCACCTTGCCTATGGTATCTCTATGCATGTTGGCATAAACTAGAATATGAAACCATCATCCATTCCTTATCATAGTCCATGGAACAAACCAAACCTCCACAAAATCCTTTAGTATCTAATGAGAGAACTTGTCTACAATCCTACAGCTAACCTAAATCCTCTTAGGGATATCCTAAAAGAAACAAGATGGAAATGGACCCGAGTGCATGATTTGAACCTACTATAAAATTGGGCTCTACTAAAAGAAAATTAAAATGTATAGGACTCTGGAAATGAGGACAGTGAGAAAGATGCTAAAACCATAGACTATGACATTGACAGGCAAACCATTGAGTAGATAATTATGGACTCTAAGCCCAAAGGTATGAATGCCTTCAAGATAGAGAAAGGGCTAATGATCCAACATGGCTAGAACATCTAAATATAGTGGATTACAATCATGAAAGGCTGACCTAGCTTGCTGCCATAACTTTATATGAAGTAGGATCAACATCTTAGCTCTAACCACGTGGTGATACTCATTCTTCCAGTGAAGGCTGCCAATTCAACTCCAATTCTAAAATAAGCTTTGATAGCGATCCTGAAATTCCAAAACCCCCTAGGATCGAATGCCCCTAAGGAGACCTCCTGGTCCACATGAAGTGCAGAGACAACTAAAGGAGAAAGCACATAAACAATCTAAAGAGTTTGATACCAAAAGGTAAAAGAAACTTCAAGATATACCCAAATGATTCACAAAATTTAGAAAGATTGATAGAATATTGATATCACTAGGAGAAAAGAGACAAGGTCAAATGAGCAAGCCCATCGAAGGACCTGCCAGTTTAAGGAGGTCAACTTGGCTAGAAAAGGTGAAAAACATGGGCTAGTGTTCATAGCAACCATGGATGAGGAGGTTAACTTTAGTAGTCTCCTGAAAGATTTTTTTGATGTTTTCTCATGGTCCATTGAGGAGCTAAAAGATATCAATCCAAGCACAATAATCCACAACATCTCTACAATGCCTGATACAATGCATGTGAAGCAAAGACCATACTCCATGAGTCTTAAGCATGCTCATGTGGTGAAACACTTGTACAAAATTTAATTCCTTCTTTTTTTTTTCATTTCTCTTTGTGAGTCTATAATAACCTACTGCATTCAATGTTCCATTTCCGTACCATTCTCACCCCTACAAACTAAGAAGCATTGCTAATTTTCTCGAGAGGGGGGAGTGTTCAAATGCAAATGCAATCATTTCAAATTCAATCAGTACATAGCTCTATTTAAAATTATTAAATTATGACAAGAAAAAGGTGTAAGGCTATGTATAATTGTTCAAATCTCTCTTAACCATAAATTTTTCCATTTCTTAGAGTCATACCAAAAATGGCTAGAGTCAATGTGACAAGGTGATCTATGAGAGACATGGAAAGCCCCAAATCCCTTTTACCGATGCAAAGTAGGCAAAGGAAAATATGAGTGTAGACATCGTGTGAAATGGAAACTTGAGGTATAGGAAAATACAAAATCTCAGACATGTGGTGAATGATGAACAAAAGGCAAAGGAATTGGTGGAATTATGCTCCCTAACAAAAGATATGGAAATTTTTGGAGGCAGGGTCAACCACCCATAGTGCACCGAGTTCCTTACAAATTAAGATGGACAAGAAAAACATGGACCATCATGGTGCACACAGCTAAAGGGCTGCAAATGGTGAAGATTCCACTTTCATAAGGTTTAGTGCACAGGGCCCTAGGATCACCACAATGCCCTTTCAAACCAAAGACAAAGAAAGATGTAGCAGCCTAGTTTAATTTCACAAAGCAATAGATGGGTAATGATTGAATTAAGTTTAAGGCCATACCAAACCGTGACTTGCAACTACAATTCAAGTTCATCCACATGTTGTTCTCTGGTGCTTGGCACAATGCTACCATGAATAGGATCCACCTCACCATGCTCAAGGATTTGGTGTCAAGAGACTTGAAGGATGTAGACCACGTGAATGATTATACAAGAAGCACCATCCATGCAGTAGCTATACTACTCACAGAGCTTGCGGGCTTTGAAGAAGTCAAAGTGAAAAGTCGTAAATCTACTAGGGGAAGGCCATTAGGAAAGTAGCTATGGTTGCCTTTGGGGAATACTAACAACCCTTATTGAAGAAGCACTGAATGATTCCAACATCCCTACAGAAGTAGTGATAGGTTCCCAGGAGGAGCATAGGACATCAAAAGCAAGACACGATCTAGTGAGTAGGGATAACAAGAGCAGACACAAAAATAGGATGGACCCCAAGCCACTCTCAGTAAGAAAATGCAAAGAATATAGACGCAAAGAGAAAACAAGATAGAGGAAGAGAGAAGAAAAAGAATAGAAGAGGTCTAGCAAGTGGAGTTGGAAGCCATAAAATAAAGTAGAAAGAAGAGAAAGCCAAAACTGAAGAGGAGCCACAAAAGGATTATCAAGAAGAAGAGCAAGGAAAGGGACTCTAGAAAAGATGGAAAGAAGAATAATGCCGATAAGAAGCATGGTGAATAAAAAAAGACTCCATTAGGAGAAAAGGCGCGCTAGAGACTGCCATGGAGGAGTTTAGAAAGGCTGAGGCAAAATGGCAAGCCAAAGAAAAGGAAGATGAAGAGAAGTATCACCTAGCCATACCAATATCCATAGAAGAGACATGTAGAAGAGAAGAGACACCATCAAGCAAGGCTAAAAGTATAGTAAATGCAAAAGGGTACAGGCTAGTAGAAGATAAGAGGAAGGCACCTATCCATCTTTTGCCATCGCCACCACCACATCCTTCTCAAGTAATAGAGAGAACCCAGCTACTAATTGCACCATTACCATTTCCACCACTTTCTAGATCAGAGAGGGACAAACAAATCTCAAATGAAGGTTGGTGTTGGGTAGAAGCACTCTACTGAATCTTGTCAGACACTCCACCAGTATGATCTGCCCTCACAAAATCAAAAAGGTGTGCAATAGACGAAGTAGAATATGAAAGAAGAATAGAGAAGGTATTGCATCTAGAGAAGACATCATCCTAGATTTCTCTCATCACTTAGGAAAGGTGACAAGAGTTTGACAAGCTCCATAAGACATTGAAAGAACAGTAGGAAAGGAAGGAGGAGTAAAGGAAGCAAGTAGTACCCGCCTTGGAGAAAGAGAAGGCAGCATATGCAACATTGCATTGCCAGTATACCAAGGACATCTATAGCCTCAAAACAAAGCTAGCCAGCTTGGCTAGGAGAGCTATGATTGATGACAAGTATGAGTAACTAATAGCACAACATAAACAAGAGAAGAAAAGTAGGGAGAAGGTTGAAGCACAATAGGAGGAAACCACTTAAAACGTGGCTGAACTTGCATGGAGGTTGAAAGAGAAAGATCAAAAAATTGTGCAACTGCAACAACAGGACAAGGAAGAAGTAGAGTAGCTAAAAGAAAGGACACTCAAGCTGGTTGAGCAATGGGAGGAAGCCACCAAAGGGCAGGAGGACCTTAAGAAGATCATAGCCACACTCACCAATAAGAAGAAACAACTTCAACAAAGTAAGGAAGGGCATGTTTCCATTATAGAAGCTTTAATGAAGTGGCCAAAGCAAGGGCTAGAGCAAGTTTGGAAAATGATTGAGCATTAGGAGATAGAAAGCTTAGGACCCATGCAAGATATTGCTCGCAAATTGGTAAAGGGAAAGCATGATAGAAATCTGGCAAAGGATAGAGCCTAGCTAGCTGAGAAAATGATGAAGATCCAATAAAAGAGCTTTGTGAAGAACCTCATTGAGGTCTTCAACCCAAGAGAGGAGGACTTAATGGAGAAACTAAAGAGAAAGCTATAGTTGGCTAGGGAAGGCCTGTAGAACACCTTGGTGCCACTTCCACAACTACTAGAATATGAGCCCACTCAAGATGAAGTGGTTCAACAACTTGAACAGGAAGGCCTCATAAGGGAGTGATAAGTAAGACTGAGCTTTGAGATTCATGAGAAGCCTACTCTCCTATTGTTGCTAGTGGATTGGGATGTGGAAAATGTTCTGAACCATCCCAAATACAGCAATAGCCCAAGCACTAACCTGAGAAATCAACCTCTTCAAGTACTCATAGAGACTCAAAGCAACAAAGGAAAAAAACAATTGAGTGAGATAGAACTAACACTAAGGGTTGAACAATAGAAAGTGCCTAAGGTGACCTTTCTAAGGGAGCCCTAAGAGGCTAGCATACACTAGGAGAAAGAGATTTTAACTCTAGAAAGAGTGGAGACTTGGGACGCACCAATAACCTACATCATCAATAGGATAGCCAAGCTCAAGTAGGTAATGCCAATGAATGTCACATGAGGCAAGTGATTGAGATTGGAGATGGTTAGACCAAAGTTGCAAGACCCAAACTATCTTAGAGGAGAAGAAGCATGATGTTCGTAAAACAAGATATTTTAAAAACCTAGACTAGTGCTTAGTTTTGATTCACAACCAGACATGCTATATTCGAGGAAAGTGATGAGGCTTGGATAACCTTCTATGGGGCATTACTTGAAGAACCATGAGATCCTGTGTACCTACCCTACCCATCACAAAGGCATGGAATTGACTACAACCTTGAACTACATGGGAAATATCACTTTCCCTTGATATTCAATATAAAAGCCAGAAACCCTGAGGATAGCCTCAAGTTTCAAGGGTGGGAGTGGCTCCCTCATTAAAAAATTTAATAGGTATATTTCAAAATTTCCAAGTCCTAGCTTTTGGCAACCTATAATTATCTGAAGCTCTTGATGTTGTTGCTGATTCAAAAGAGAGCAATAGAGGAAGAGAGTCTATATCCCTTGTTTTTTGATATAAATGTAGGCATAGATGGATATAACATGGCTCGACTCTGGCATATCTAGGCTCATACTTAGAACTAATATGCTAATAGCCTTCTACCTGAATCTTCTAGAGGATATAAATGAGAGTTGGTTCACTAGTTATAACCACCCCTTCTTGCCTTCAACAACAATGATTACATGCTGATTTGTTAAGGGATACATGATGAGTAAAGCTTTCTTGGAAAAATCCATAAGGGAAAAATCAAAGGAGAGGTAGAGCATAGTTATGTATTATTACCCAAAAAAAAGAGAACTTTCACTTCTCCCACTTCTGTCCACTTTCGCTCATATTCATTCACGGTCTTGAAGAGCAAGACATCCCAAGGAACTAGGAGACCTATCTCCTTGAATATCACCTCATTGTACCAAAACTTCTTATTGATTGGTCCTCAAGTGTTGGATGAGGACCTAAGGAATCTCGATTCTCCTAGCGTAGTTCCATCTTGAGGACCTAAGGAATCTCGATTCTCCTAGCGTAGTTCCATCTCCCAATTGACATCCACCCATTGATACCCCGCTACCGCATAACTTTTACTTGCATGTATCTTGAAGACCTAGAAGCACAATCAACAACCACCCTTTCCTTCAATAGCAAGTAACCTCTTACCTTCCCATGCAAGCACTTTTACCAATGCTAAGTGACCGCTAGAAGATAATGTTAACCTTTTTGTAAAGAAGACACAAGAAGTAGAAGACAACAAGTTACTAAAGTGCATTGAGGTAAGCCAAAGTTTTAAAAAGAAAGAGATGCAAAAGTCGAGGAACATTCAAGGGTGATAGCCTGAACTAATGACTATATCTAGTTGGTGAAAATTCAAACCTCAGAACAAGATCACTTGTCAAGCTGAAAAAAAGACAAAAATAACATAAAAGCACCAGGTGCTTGACTTACTCCCATGCAAATAGACGAGACACTCAACATTTAATGGCATGCGAGTGAGTGAGTTTGGACAAATAAACAAGACACTAACTTGAAGAGCAAGAATCAACAGATTATGGGTGGTGGGCACCTTGAGATAAGAGGTCAAGGCCAAGTTTAAATTCACAGGCCACATATATATGGTGGAAAACCTTTTTGTAAATCATTCTTACAACTAGTGCAAAGCAAGCTTATCTTCTCCACTATCTATGCTTCCATCTATGTGTAGCGAGCTCACACTTATAGAATTTCTGAGAGATAAGAGAGCTTGTGAGCTTGCTCTCAATCTTTGATGCATTACTCCATCACTTTCCCTCACCTTCTTGGGATCTTCCCAATTTTTGGGGTGGATAGGTAGAATTTGTGTTGCAAAGACAAAGAGCTACATGGGGTCTAGGGGAGAGAGAGAGAGAGAGAGAGAGAGAGGGAGAGAGGGAGAGAGGAGACGAACTCGTGGAAGCTTGGAGGAACAAGTGATGGAGGCGAGAAGTGTGGAGCTTGTCCCAATGTGCGTTAGTAGAGTGGTTGGAGCTTGGAAGCTCACACAGATTTCTAGACTACATGAGGTGAGTTGTCTTGCACAGACTAATATTTTCGAGTTGTCCTCTTGCTTAACGGGCTATGAATCTGTATTCATGGCAAATGAAGAGAGTGAGATAGGATGTAGGAAATTTTATGGGGTGATAGACTGTGAGTAAACTTGACTTGAGAGAGTGCATGATTGATATGTATAATTCAATTTAGATCCGACATGCAGGTGAAGTGGTACTATAATCATCGACCCCAATGGCTTTCAAATAAGTATGAGCTTTCTACTGGCACAAGGACTAGAGGTTCAGTTCAAACCATTGAAATTCACATGCAACAGTTCATGAACCTACTTGCGACAAACTCTTCACGGCCAAAAGCAAACTATCGATTTATAGCAAACTACAGGCTGCTGCTCGAGTGGATGTGGCTGGTGGAGTTAAGGTTGAAAGAACGGATGTTGACACAGGGTCAGATGATCAAGTGAAGCAAACTATCAATCTATAGCAAGGCTGTGTATCCTATAAAAGCCCGAGAGCATCGACCGTTGATATCTACATCGATCTTACACAGCCAGTGCATTTGCAGCAACGATCCGTTGCAATTAATACACGAAGCAATTAAGTGGAATATGATGGAGATAATGACGATGGGCAGCGGCTTCTTTGACTTCCTTGTTGCTTCTTCCTCCGTGTTCTTCGCGTCCTTCCTGGTGTTGCTCCTGCCGAAGTAGCTTCCACCGTGTTCTTCGCCTCCTTCCTAGTACTCTTGCTCCTGCTTAGCTACTTCGCCATGGTTAATGATAGCATTACTAGTATTGATGATCACAACATGTGGACTTGTGGCAGGCCGACTGAGTATAGCTCTAGTGCCTCTGCCTGTAGAAGCAAGTGCCACAATATGACAAATAATCTTTGCGTGTGATGTCTGCAAACAAGCTTGCGCTTCACAAGCAACTCTAAACAAATTGATGTGTAGGGAAAAAACAAGAATTTGACTAGATAAATTAGAAATATCTAGCTTAAGTCTCAACTAGGAAAAAGTGATGTTGCGGTAAGTATGTTTACAGTAAAACCTTTATTGTATATCTATATTATATTAGAGAAATCATAAGATAGATATTTGATCGAGTAGTAAAAACTAGAAAGATTGCTAGTTAGCAATTCCATTCGATTTACTACTTAAACAAGTTATTATATAGTAATTTTTATATCATAATTTTGTCCTTTAATTAAAACAAATTAATGTAGATTGCATTATATATAGAAAGTAGCACAAGAACTCTTTTTCTAATGATTGACATTATAATTAGATATTTTTTATCTATCTAGTTCTTAACGATTAATATCAATTAAACATAATTCAAAGGCTTGAAAACTCAAGGACAATTCCTACAACAAAATTGCCAAAGTAACAACTCTGACTCAAACATTTAAGTCTCAATTCATGATATACACACTATGCTTTAAACATTCTCATCTACCAATTATGACATGAATCGCACTTCACTTTACCTACACTACACCTGTTGCATAATTTTCATACTTCACATCTTATCATCTTACTAGCATTCTCCTACAACTCGTTTGCTATGGCCATCAAAGTTTTTGTTCTATTTCTCTTGGCTTTTTCCTTCTTTACTATTTTCATGGCATTCAGCTACATCACATATATAATATTGATAGTAATATATTACTATTATAACTACCATTTCCTCTTCAACTCATGTTTTTCCAACAGTATGATATAGAAAGATTGATAGTCTCTACTATAGATTCCCTATTATAGTAAATAATCCTAGTCACTACTAATGCAACCTTAATGTTGCAATCATTTTAATTGCAAGTTCGAGCCCAATACACATTGATACTCCCTCAAAAGAACCCTACTATATATTTGAATAAACCTATTATCATAGCCCAATAGTTCCAAAGACTTGCAAGTGGTTCTCTAGAGACTAGAACCTTCCCTCTTGCATTGCTGGTACTTCATTGCTAGTACAACTATTATTCATCGATCTTTATCTCATTTATTACTCCTTCAAAAAGGTAACATGAACGAATATGAAAGTCTTTACATGATACTTAAATAGTAGATTAGAGCTTTTGCAAATCTTTGCCATTAAATGAAAAACATTACAAAGCAAACAAAAAGACCTACAACATCTTTGGGGGCTTTTCTACTTCAATATTACCAACCCTATTAAACTCTATTGAATCTCTAAATTTTATTTATGATAGCAACAACATTTGACGTAGGCATAATACATTTGTGGACCTTTCATATTTTCCTAAGCTTCCCTCTTATTAGTTTGCTAATTCATGAGCAATAGCTACTTGTTCTTACACAAACTACAATAAATGTTTGTACCGCTAATTTTAGCAAAAGAATTGTATGATTTTTAGGCTTGCAATTGCAAAATGATTGCACTAGACATGCTCGTGTAGTTCACATGCAAGCATCCCTAATTTCCACATCATAAACCTTGTTAACATATTGTTCTCATGGATCTAGTTTTGAAACCTCCATTACTCTTCACCATTCCTAATAACCATAACTCCTGCAATTGTTGTTGTTGCCATTAAACACTTCTTCTACTTCTCATGCCACTACAATAGGCAAAGCATCCTCTTCTCTACCTTCTTGACTGTTAAGCATTTAATACATACTTAAGAGCTTTAGATTTTTTACTTTAGTCTAAGATTGTAGTAGGTCTATACACTCAAAAGCTTGTAGAAATTTTCTCAACCTTTCAAGGGTAACCAGAATTAATGAGATCATTGAGACAAGGAATATATTGTTTGACCTTCACAACCTTCTCTCCTTAGAGGCATATATTTTAATATGTTCTAGAATTTCTCCCCTCCTTCACAACCCTTTGAGCAACATAGAGATAGCTAGCCTATTCATGAAACACTATCCCACTATCATCTATATGCTTACGAATGTATATGTATGCATACATACTTATTTGCCCTTCTCAGTTACTCCTATATTGTTGTAAGATTCACTTTCTTTGTGCTCAATGTATCCATTGATTAGTGTAGTCCAAGAGATTAAATCATGAAATGGAATCTTTTCACACTTCTTTTACTTTTGCAAGCACACCACATGTAGTTTACATGTTCACAAAAGTTGTGCCTACTACAATATTATGGCTTATATTAGCCCTAGACTAGTACAATGTAGGGCAAAAGCAAATATAAGATCAAATGGAATTATCAGCCTAGAGTCTGTGAATATGATCATCTAGTTCAATTCCATTTAAAAGCAAATGTCTTCTCAATGGATATCATTACATCCATCCATCAGAGACATCATATAGTTATTCACAAACTGGAGCATACTATCATGCAAAAATGTCAGCGCACCACCAATAACAACTAGTCTCTACCAATGTTGTTGCTCAACTATGCAAACTGAATTAGGAAAAATTGTCCATTCAGTAGACATGGGTCTTTTAAAGGCAAGTTCAAACACGTCCAGATACATGCCAGATGTGTCAAAAGCTAATTTTCAGTCCAAAAAGTGGACGGAATTAAAACTTGTCCACCACTTATATGGCAAACAGCAACTAAACAACCTTAGAGGTTGATTTTGGGGTACATGATACACCATTGCTATATGAAGAAGGGATCTGCCGTATCATCTCCGATAGCGAGAGGAGGCAGGGGCAAAGTTTGTCGCTTAAACCGAGTAAGCGCGAGCTTGTTTGGAGACGCCGCGTGTGGCAGCTGCTTCCGCAGGCAGAGGCAGTAGCTGAGCTGTACTGAGACGGCCTACCACGAGCCCACATGTTGTGATCGTCAATAGTAATGCTATCATTAAGCATGCCCAAGTAGCTAAGCAAGAGCAAGACCAGGAAGGAGGCGAAGAACACGGAGGACGAAGCAACAAGGAAGAAGAAGCCGCTGCCCATAGTCAGCATCTCCATCATATTCCGCTCAATTGCTTCGTGTGTTAATTGCTACCGATCGGTGCTGCAGATGCACTGGCTGTGGAGGATCGGGGTGGATATCAACGGCTGATGCTCTCGGGCTTTTATAGGATACCCGGAATTGCCATTGGATGGATAGTTTCCTTCATTCGACCATGTGGCCTGGTCGCCGACCCTGTGTCAACATCCGTTCTTTCAGCGCTATCTCAAAAATACCATCGGCCTTATATATTATAGCCTTAGCTCCACCGGCCACATCCACTCGAGCAGCGGCTGAGAGCTCGCGGCTGGTGGGTCCGAAATACTTTACCACAAACTTTGCCTCTGCCTTGTCTCGCCGGGAGCTCTTTATCATATCGGGCCCCACCGGACGGTAATGTCCGTCGACTCCGTGCACGCTGGTACTTTCGCTGACGGGGTAAACAGTAGTTTGTATTGTTAGAAAATTATCGTCACACTGGGTACGTCTCTGTGCCGTCGATAATGACACTGCAAGACTACGTCGAACACTGCATTTGCTTTTGGACATTGGTTGGTTGCGAACACTGCGAGCGATCAGCGATGGCATCTCTCTTTGAAAGTGGACGACATTTGAGGAGCTGAAAACGAGGATGGAGGTCACGACACGTGGGTCTCTCGCTCTCTCTCTCAACGTCTCGCGGGTCACTTTTACGTGTACGTCTGGTACAATTGGGTGGCGCGGACGTGGCAACCGACTAGAAGTTGCTACACCGAGCTTCTTACTTCCAGCAATCACAAGACAAGATTGGCATTTTCCCATTAGTCCCTTGTAGGTAAGTATCCTATACTTATTAGATATTTGGTGTCATCTAGGACTCCTCATATTTGCATGTGCAACTTCTCATGTTGCCATATATGAGAAAAAACAAATGCCATATGGTAGAGATTCCCTTGTGGGGAGTTGCATACTCTTGATAAGGAAAGATGATCCCGGAGATTACCTCTCGGTTGTTAAGTGGTGGGTTTTTCTCTTTTCCCTCTATTTATCAGATATTTGGTGTCATCTAGGACTCCTCATATTCCCATGTGCAACTTCTCATCTTGCCACATATGAGAATCAAAAATGCCATCTTGTAGAGATTCCCTTGTGGGGAGTTGCATACTCGTGATAAGGAAAGATGATCCCTTAGATTACCTCTCACTTATTAAGTGGTGGGTTTTTCTCTTTTTCCTATACTTATCAGATATTTGGTGTCATCTAGGACTCCTCATATTCCCATGTGCAACTTCTCATCTTGCCACATATGAGAAACAAAAATGCCATCTTGTAGAGATTCCCTTGTGGGGAGTTGGATACTCTTGATAAGGAAAGATGATCCCTGAGATTATCTCTCAGTTGTTAAGTGGTGGGTTTTTCTCTTTTTCCTTTTTGTGTAACTCTTTTGAAGTAAGTATTGGTCAACCCGAGCAAGAAAGTTTATGTATTGCTTACTTTTACAATTCTCTCCAAAACAATTGTCTAAAAGACTTCCAAAGCTTTTAAAAAATAATGTCATAAATGTAAATAGAGATTGAATAGCTCAGCACACTTTCGCTAATGCACAATGTTTTGAAAAGACTATTAGATCCAATAAGTAAAGAAGATTCTACATGTGCGATATTATTATTTGTTGTGAATCTAAATAAAGTTTGACTTCTTTAAGATAGCTTACTATTAAGTGAATCAATTTACTCCCATTTATCCGACTAGCTATGACTTGAACATGAAAAAGGAAATATTCATATACATATTATATTTGTAACTACACATTCATTTTGAGATTAGACAAAAGGCATGTCTTTCAATGATTTCTTTATGGGCAACTCATAGTCCCAATAGGGAAAAAATTATGGCTTCCAATGAAAAGTCATAAGACAAACAACACTTGTGAAACATTATCAACAAGGCTCTCTTAAGTATCTTAACAATAGGTTATTAATACATATACAATTCACATTAATATAAGGAGAAATGTTCTACCTCTTGATGTTCTTTTGTCTTATTGTGTGGACACCATAAAGTTACATTAGATAAAAGGAAAACATGAACATATATACATAGCGCTCATGATGACTTTTTGATCACGCAAGTCTAACTCTTTATCTATTCCATCAACTTCATCACCGCCTTTGCCTCCTAGCTCAAAAAGTAACCAAACATTGTCTACTAACACATAATGACCCTCATCCATTTGACACACATGGATGTACTTTAACATAAGTTATTTCAATTCGCTAGGACCATAGTGCCAACATGTGCACTTTGAGAAGTGAGCATAAGATCTCTCAATATAATTATTGCCCTGATAAATTGGGCTTTGGCTATCTTTTCACGTTGATCTTAAAGTAATTCTGCAACATCATCAATCTACATCAACAAATCATTTGTAAGTAAATGCATATTTTAGTTATAGTAGATAGAGTAAGAGTCTAATAAGCTCTTACTCATTGGAAAGTCCTAAAGTGGACCCAATAATACTAACATTTCTCTATCTGGCATGGTTTTGCTAGATGGAACTAGTGGAGATTCATCAACCTTTTTCTTTCCTTTTATCAACCTTTTGTTTTTGTTTCACATCCATTCACTCAGGAGTATCTAGTTGAGCTCCAAGAGCTACATGGTTGTGAAGATTCTCAATCAACTTGCACTATCTATGCAAGTAGGTCCATCAAGTGTTGAATGTGAACTTCCATGGAGCTACTCTCATCATGTGGCTTCCTCCATCATATTGGACTCAACCTCTGGTCCTTGTGCCACTACAAAGCTTATACTTGTTTCAAAGTGATTGGGGTCCATGATGCATACATTGAGTGTGGGAGGGTTATTGAAATGGTTGTCCAGGATGGAGCCATAATTGGTTTTAAGGGCATTTTCAACACTTGTGTCCCCTAGCTATGGGCAAGGCTACTTAAGCTCATCATTTGGTAGGTGCAAAATTAGATTGAGGCAAATAAACATGTGATTGATTTGGTGTTATTGCAAATTAAAATATTTGCACACATAAAAGGTTGTCCATAGTCATGTTCATTGGGGTTCCAAAGATGATGTATAAGGGGGACTGCTAGGGTGAGTGATCAACTACTAGGGAAAGTGATCAATTTACACGTATAGCAACTCCAAAAATAAGGTTAAAATTTTCTAGATTACTAGGGCGAGTGATCAATTTGCATATTATGACCTCCAAAACTAAGGTTAAAAACCTCTAGACTTTGCCTAAACCTAGCTTTCTATTTTGAAATCGGGCATGTGAAATCAAAATTAATTGTGTGAAGAGGACTTCAAAAGGATTTTTGTATGAAAACATTTGAATATAGGCATTTTACCTTTTAAATATTTCATTGAAAGGTTTCTTTGAAACCATTTTCTAGGGTCTATTACTCACCCACACAAAGTTTCTAGTGCATTTGTTCAACTTTTGTGACACTATAGTAAGACAAAATCCAAACAATTATACATGAGAATGATGACATCTCAATAAAATGCATGAGAAATAGTGGATCTAATCATGTGGTCATAAAACCAATACAAAATCAAATAGACCTCTTATAACTCATAAACAAGGTGACAACATCATAGAATTTTATTGAATACCACTGGATAGACCGAGAATATCAGGGAGAGTCTATGTTTATGAATTATTCCTTTAGAAAGTTAGCACAAACATTACTATGGGTGTATCTTAGAGTAGTTGACATGATGTTGGGGACTATCAAGACAACCATTTGCCTTTAAGGATATGATTTTCCCCTCATATTTATAATGCTCATAGTAGACAAAGGCATTGGTATCTATCCATGGTTCATGTATTAGAAACATTAACATCCTAAAAGACAGGAGCAAGAATGATCTCCAAGAGCAACCAAACAGTCCAGGAGTATATACACATAAAGGAACACTCACATGGAGACTCAATTATGCACACATGTAGCTTCGCTTCGACTTCAAAGCACGAGCTTCACCTCCTACTTGCAAGTTGCAAGTAGGATCTTCCACTCTTGAACATGAACTTTATTTCATGAATAACAATATCATAAACACTACTTCTTCTCTCAAATCAGGTCCATGTACCTGAGGTCTATTTGTCTCATATGCTCATGCAAGAGGGCTAATTATATATTGTCTCCTCATTTAGATCATAATTTTTTTCTATTTCTTCTTTTCCATCCAAAATAGCCCCCCCCCCCCCCCTTAGACAAGTAAAACAATGTGTACCTTCTTCTAAATAGGCATACTATCTCCTCCTCTAGATAAGCTAAAACATCCTTCAATACTATCCTACTAAAAATGAAAGAATCCTCCTCACAAATAAATCATACATCTTTAGCATCTCTTCCTCTCAAGTTAGTCCCTCCATCGTGCTTATGTAGGCTATCATAACAGTACCTAAATAGGATGCATTGTAGCCTCATGGACTCTCAAAAACATCAACTATCAACCTCTCCTCCTATCTACATGTCTTCCTAATCATCATAATCTTCTTCTTGGCTATAGTAGCCTACAAGTAACCTCCAAGTTGCACATCCTCCAAACTAAGGTGATATGTTTCTAGTTGGCATGCTCCACTAATAGCTCAACAAACATTTGTATCATGATGACATCATTTCCTTCAATCAAAATGGCATTAATCCCTTGTATTCTTATGCCAATTTGATAGATGTAACATTATCCTAATATAACCAAAAAAGAAAAATCATTATTGAGAATCCTTATTTCATTAAGATATGTTCTTATGCATATAAAATTGCATTTAATATTCTCCTTATGTCTCATCTCAAGACATCCTGCTCCACTATCTACTAAGAATATACAAAGTAGATACCAAAGATCTTGCACCTCTTGAATACAATATTGAATACAAGATATTAACTAGGAACATTTTTGTGCCTAGCAATCTCTAGCGTTGTCGTACCACTACGTGCACACCATGTATAAAAAAAAATCTAGAGTGTGGCTTTCTTATTGATTTAGAGAGCCAATGCCATTTTAGACATTAGTGTTTGTGTCCATGGTTCAAAAATATTAGCTTTCTAGACAAGTTTTAGCCAGTTTTTTATATTTTAGATATTATCTCTTGTAAAAATCCATAAAACTATAGACAACTTCTAGATTAGGATGACATATAAAGAAAGCATGTAGATTTCAGCCAATTTGAGAGGATTTAATGTAAAAAGAGAGATTGAAGAAATCACAAGAGGCTTGATCGCTATTTTCAGGTAGTGAACAACACTCAGAAAGGGGAAATGAAGAAGGAGTGATCTACCAGAATTCTGGCTAGGTGTGCTGGTATTTTACCCCCCCTTTCACACCCAATGGAAGCATCAGATTGGCGATCTGAGCAGCATAGAGGAAGGTATTATTTTATACACTTTTTTGTCTATTAGAGTTATATATTCTCATAATGCTGAAAGAAACTAGCATGCTTCATCCATGTTAGTATTCTTCTACATTTTCTACTTCTTTTTAGGAGTATTTCTCTACGTCTTCAATTTCTTCAAACCCCTTCTCTTCCATCTACTCCTCTCCTTGAATCTATTTTCACCCTACTGTCTCTTATTCTCATGCTGGAATCTCGACACCAAATGCACCGACATTGCGTTAGGGAAAGTTTATGCTATCATCAAAGGTGAATTTTGGAAGATATTTGCGATGAGTTGGGGCTGATAACTTCAGCCATGTTCAGAGAATTAGCTACAATATTCTTCTTTTAATTCACTTCTTACTCTACAGAAGACCCTTCTCTTATTTGTACCATCTCGGGAGTCTAAGCTCTTGAATCCCCATACATTCTTCTCTTGCCAAACCCCTGTGGTGACCTTCAACCCTATGTGTTGCGCAATCGTCATTAAAAAACCTCATGAAGACTTGAACCATTCCACAATAATTGTACCCTCATGATGAGGAAAGTATGCTCATAATAAAAGATTCCTTCCAAAATCTTGCCATCATTATTAAGCACATGCAAGACTTTGTGTCCTTATCATGAATAAGTATAGGAGGTTTATTTTGTTCTTAGCCTTGATTTAAGCTCCTAGAAAGTTCCTCACAAAGTCACCCCCCCAGAGTAGCTAGGGTGCGCCTCCTATAGTATTAGGTAACATCTAGGAGATTTAAAAAATTTTGTTAGTTGTTTGAAAAAGATAAAGTATTTGTGTGTTGAATTACATCATGACTAGCAGTCTTGCATTTTCTAGGACCCATATGAAGACCTCACAAAACAAGTAGCTTAGTTTCATTACAAAAGGTTAATTCTTTGTGTATTAAATTAGATAATGATTAGTGCCCTAGGTTTCCAATGACCCTTATCAAGTCTACATGAGTGAGTTAATGTTCTATGTTATGGGCTGCTTTTACAAAGACCTTCGAAGATAAAGAACTTCTACATTTGATTATTGATCATGATAATTATGTTCGAAGTAATCATGCCCCAAGAGTACTTTATGTAGAAAAGTCTGAATTGTGATTACAAATGACAATGGAATTTGATGGACTATTATGTTGATGTAGAGAACCTAAGATACCAAACATAGAATACTAGTAGAACTTCCAAGGTTAAAGATGAACTAGATTATCCCTCACCTCAAATGACCAATAATACTCAAAAATTATTTGGTCTTAGAGGGTGGCTCCAAATCTTCATCAAGAACTCTGTTTTCACCCCATCCCATTTATAACTTCACTAAACAAGCGAGTCAATTTGGGATCTTAATGCAAAGGCGAGCTTTGTCAAGCTTAAGAAATGCCTAACGACAACCCCCATATTGAAGCTACCATACCTTATTATGGATGATAGTATTGTTGCAATTAGAGGTATTCTGAAGAAGGAGACCTTATAGCATACTCTTCCTACAAGTTAAAATTGTACGAGAATACCTATGAAACTCATCATCTACAACCCTTATTAGCGATCTATATCTTTCTTTGGCATCACTATTTTATTTGAAAAGAGTTCATCTCATCATAAGAGCCTTGACTAGGGGAGTGCACCTATAAGAAATCACTTATATAATGTGCATTCAATGGGTATTAAGAAATACCCTTTCTTTACATGCTATAAGGCCATAAAATGACCCCTTTTTTGGTTGAATAAAATACCCTTCATTTTGAACTCATGTAGTATCTTACATTTTCTATAAGGTGCATCCCTTGGAAAATGCATGTTGATATTTACCTAGTCCAAACTAAGCATGAGGCAAAGTTGGTTGATATGTGTCATACTAGTTTGATTTAGTAATCAAGTTATTCCTAGGGAAAGAAGATGTGATAGCTTTAATGCTTTAAGCAAAAAGGCTTTTGGGAACAACTTGATAGTTAAAGAACCTTCTATGGACAATACTCTTCCAAGTTTAATATCAATACCTAGTAGCCCTGTCTTAGATTTGGTATTTGCCAAGAATCTCAATGAACCACCTTATGTAAAGTGGCACAAAGTTTCTTGAATAAGGCAACAAACTCAAAGGATTGGATCAAATTCAAGAATCATCACCTTAAGGGAAAAAATTAATATGAATAAAACACATTATGCATTCTAAGGATCCAAGACTTTTAGAAGAAGATTCTTTAGAAGGCTCATGATATCCCTATCGCAAAACAACCATGATACACGAAGACACTTGACGTAGTGAGTAGCAATGTTTCTCTTTAAGGTGAGTTTTGGCATTTTAGGATCAAAAAATGTGTTTTGAACAAATCAGGTGCAAAGTAGGGTATTTTTGAGTCCCCAAAAAATCATAGTGATCTCCTAAAATTGAAAATTTTAACATAATAATTCAAATTTTATCACCTAAACTAGCTATTTCTATAGAAAATGACATTTTTGCCAAATAATGATCAGTTTTTTAATAGAGCTCTTTGAAAAAAAATCATTGGTGAGGAGAGCTACTTTTTTATATGAATGAAGGTTGATATACATTGATATATCACCTAATGTACATGCTACCAAAGGATCAAGGTGGAGTATATTAAGCTTGCAAGTTGCATCAAATTGACATTCCAGAAATGAAATAGAGGTTCATTTGCATGGACTTTGTAGTTGGTCTTTCCATAGTGTAAGGAGGTTATGAATCTATCTTAGGAAATGTAGATATCCTCATAAGATTCAACATGTATTTCTATTAAATAAGAAATTTAAGGTCTAAGATATTATAGGGATTTTTGCAAGCACATCTTGTGTCTATAGGGAGAGAGACAAACTCTTTTGCAAGCACATCTTGTGTCTATATGTAGTCAATGGAGAGAGACAAACTCTTTTGAAGTTTTGAACTTGTCTCTTGCAGGCTCTTAGAACACAACTATGCTTCAATATATCTTACCATCCTTAGGAAAATAGTCAAATACAAAGGGTGAATGAGGAGATACATGATTCTCTTAGGGCCTATTGTAATCATGAACCCAAAATTTCAATTGAACAACTTCTATTTGTGTAGCTTTTCCACAGTAACTCTTGCCACCAAAACATTGGAGGAATGAGTTCATTTAAGGTTTTTTTTGGGAAAGTTTGTGTTTTTTCACTTAAATTCTTCAAATTACTCTCAACGTATAAGCATCCAATAATATGCTTAAAGAGATGTGCAAACATATGAAAATTTATTAGCCATGACAATAATGATTTCATAGGATACTAAAAAATATTATGTTTATCCCAAAATGACTCAATAAGTCTTCAAGGAGGTCAAAATGGTATTCTTATAGGTTTTCCCTAAGAAGAGCTAACAATCACTAGGCAATCACTAGGCAAGTTCAAGAAGTTGAGCCCAAGGAGATCATCATGTATTTGGATAAGCATGTTAGAAGCTAGAACTTCCATATCATCTCAAGATTCATCGTATATTCTAGGTTACCTTAGTCAAAGGCTATGTTGAGATGGCAAGCTCAACACATGTAGACATTGATGATGGACCACTCCATTAGATAGGTCTACACATCTACACTTAGCACATTGGTGATCATTGTGATCCACACATTGCCACTAACTTATCACTTATTATATTTAGTTTTTTACACCTACCTACAATTGGCATAGTTATAGCGACAATTGATAAGTATAGTCAATTATGTAATGTTTGACTTATTAGGCCACTTTTTTTTAATTCTGTATCTTATCTATACTTTATTTATATTGTATTGTATGGGGAAGAAGAAGAAAAAAACGAACAATTAATGGTAGAGGGCTCACGAACCTCTCAAGGAAAAATCTAATCATCCATAAATATCAAACTAATTCAAGAAAAAGAGAAAACATGTGGGAGATTGAAGCATGCACTAACGTGTACTTACATTCAATATGGACGTTGTCGGAGTGGTTTTAGTCGAAATGTTGTATCCATTAGGGATCAGAGATAGAAGAGAAGAAAAATAATAGACAAGAGGTAAACAAGATAAAGACAAAGCACAATGAAGCAAAGCATTATGTATCGATAGAACTTGAAATTTCTTGTTTGGCACTACTCAAAAGCAATCTCCAAGAATTAGATCTCCTAGAGCCCCCCTTGTAGACCAAATATGTATATCAAAACAGTAGCTTCTTCTGTACTGCTCAGATCGCAAATCTGATGGTTCTCTTGGCTTCAAAAGGGGGGTAAAACTTAGGACACATGCTTAGAAATCCCCCAAATCACTCCTTCTTCTTCTCCCAGTTCTTCAAAGTGCTATTTGCTGCCTATAAACTACAATCACCCTACGTGCGATTCCGCCAATCCTTGTTTTTGCATGAAATCTCTAAAATTGACTGAAAAGCAACTTGCTTTTTGCATGCCACCTTATTCTAGAAATTTCTATAGCTTTTTAGGATATTTACAAAAAATATTATTAAAAATATCAAAAACAGTCTAAAAGTATTCAAAATTCTAGTATTTTTGAACCATCCATACTATGGACATTGACACTAATGACTAATATGGCATTGACTGTCTAGATCAATAAGGAAGACGAATGACATTACACTCTAGAGTTTTTCACATTGTGTCCACATAACGGTGTCGAAGGGTTTTCGAAAGCAAAGTCGCGACCACAGAGGACCTTGACTAATTTCAGGATAGAAGATCAATCAAGCAAGATCACAATTCAATTTGAAATAAGGTTACCTCAATTTCGGATAATGGCCCTATAATCAACTTGATCAAGCCTTTTGGTCTCTTGAATGTGGTAAATAGACTATTCCTCACAGCTTGAGATAATCTCCTTATGGTGGCTTTAACTATTTCAATAACGCGCTTGGTCCCCACCTCAGAAGCTGGGAGGGATTTGCCAATTTTCTTATGCAAAGAATCTGAAATAAGACTTCCTTTTACGAATGCTCCTCCTTTTTCAACAGTAAAAGTTCAACAAGTATTGGATTGTAGACAACTCCGATAGTTGGTATTTTCTGAATGGTTAAGCCAATTAATATGAAATGATATTAAGATTATTATCACCCTTCGAAGATGATATTCAGAGTATTATCACCCTTCGACGTGCGAGTTGCAGGGAGGAGTTCACGTTGCACAAAATCGGAGCCACCATCACTCAGATAATCAGAGGAAAGGCCAAGCATGCCAGGGACTAAAAGTGAAGGCAAAGTGGGAAGAACGGAGGTATGAGAGAGAGAAAGATAACGAGTATAACTGCTGCACCTGTTCTTCCGTGCGAGCCTTTAAGGAAGCTTCTTTGTAGACGCATACGCCGAAGCGCGGATCATCATCATCATCATCATGAATCACCCAAAGAGATAATGTACCCGGAGAGAAAGAACTGTTTGAAACGCAGACGAGGAGATTCTGATCAAAACTGAACGCTCTCAAATTCCACACCGCACAAAGCAGGCTGGCAGCGAGAACAAAAGCACACTAGAGCTCTGCCATGCTTGTTGACTTCACGTTCTTTCACTCCTTGTTGTCTCGTCCCGTTACTGCAGCCTCGACTTTGTCTTCTATTCTATTATGTCCCGTTACTGCGTCCGTTTCGTCTTCATCTGCATCTTTGTCGCCTTCTAGAATGTCGTTCTACTGTCACCTTCTGCCATATTTTCCGTCACTCATTCCTTCAAATTTAGGTTCTTCAGGTTGATGCCGCTTTCTGATCTCCCTCCATCATTGACGCTTTACTCCCTTCTCAACTACATCGATTCTCAAAACTTCCTTTTTCTACGCTCCCCTGTTGCTTTTTCTTCTTCCCCCAAGCACTTTGCCAGAATTCTGCCACTTATAATTCTACCATCACAAGGAACTTTCAATCGATCCCCATATAGGAAAAAAAGAGAATTCCCCATGGAATTCCCTAGTTAAAAATACATATAAGTGGGGAAAGTAAAAACTAGGGAAAATGGGACATTGCCTAGTGAGAATAAGTAGGGAATCACATAAGACTTTTCCTATGTAGGAATAGGAAAATACAAAATTTTCTATGTAGGGAATAATTCCTATATAGGAAATATTTCATATATAGGAAAATTTTTCTAGAGGTGATTCCCTAGGTACTCTCACTAGTAAATCTCTCATTTTTCCTATTTTTTACATTCCCTACTTATATGTACTTTCAATTAGGGAATTCCGTGGAAATTCTCTTTTTTCCATATCACTTTATCTTCTTTGCCCTTCCTCTTAGACATGCTAATATCAAAGAAGAAATTGCACAATAAATTTTTAACCTTGAAATATCAGCTTGATTCACTTGAATCATGATATGTCCAGGTTGATCAGATGGATCAGAATCCTTTGTAGTCATGTTGGCCTTAATCTCGAGGAGGTTGCTACTGTTCAGGATATCTTGACCAAATTCGCCATGATTATCGCATGAAGTGACCAAATTCTTCATGATCTCTCTATTCCTGCAGCCTACAAATCAAATGTCAAGATGGAATATAGTCAATCACAAGAAGTTTGTTTGACATAATTTTCCCATGTGGAAAAGGGAACTGTTTACCCTTGGTTTCCCCTAATAGTGTTCAATAACATGAGCTTCTGCTTGGGAGCCACTGCATATCTAGCTAGTTGCCACTAGTTGCCATCGAGGGTAAGGGGCTCCTGGCCCCCACCCTGGGCTGGTAGCCAAAGACACTTCTATCTCAGCCAACCATCACAACCTGCTCCAGGGGCTGCTACAGCCTATTCATTGTCCTCCACCTACTACTGATGACAGTCTACATGTGGTTCTATCTACTAGTTTTTCTCCTAATTCATCATTCTCACCTCAGCTATTACTGTTTGAGATCTTTCAAGTCAGCTACAACCAACATGACCTGTCGAGCTGCTGCATTTCCACTCCAGGCCTGCTGACCACTTATTGTGGACAGCCATGTAGCATCTCAATTGCTGCATTTCAGATCTGCCCTGCTTCATCTGCAAATTACATCACTTCATGATTCGTGTTTTGCTGTTTCAATACTTCATCATCAGTCTCCTTCAAGCTCCTTCAAGATTTTTCTTATTTCTATATCTAACTCCATGAGTCATCTAAAATACAAAAATCAATATGTCTTTGCTGTGGTCTTGGTAGAGTTACACTTCCTCTCATGATTTAAAGAGCATCTCATATTATTGAGATGCTATTTGTAAAGCCTTTAAGCAACAAGTGGCAATAAGCCTAATTTAAAGTCTTTAAAAGGGATCCATTTCTTGCTAATGTGCAACAAGTGCAGCATTGTACCTTGAACTACAATGGTAAAAAAAACTAGTCAACTCTTTCAAAGATGTCTTCTTTCTAGCTTGAGCAGAATCAAGTTTCATTTGCCAACTGTAGAATTCCTTACCTGAGGCACTCCATCACACCATTCAATAATCCCACGAGCAATCACATTTCCCTACATGCAGAAAAATCAGCCTATTAGCAACATCCTAATAGTGATAAGACATGTACAATTTATTGATATGACCTATGCTTAAAAGCCACAAACCCAGATGGAAATAACATGAAGTATAGCAAGGGCAGCATTGTATGATTCTGCTAACCTACATGGGAGAGGCAAACTATATTGTACCCATCCTGAAGCTCTGGCCCATTTGATTTAACACACCTCAAACAACTCTATTGATAGGCAATAACCACTTGAGGATTCAAAAATATTTGGGCTGATCCATTCAACATAAACGTCCCTAATCTCATCAGTTGGTTAGCTAATCTTGGTGATCTCCAAATCAGTTCAGTTGATTAACGAGCGTCATAAGTCACAGTCTTCATTAACACCTTAAATCTCTTTACATTCCCACAGGGCTAGGCTTTTTCTTGCCTTCCTCAAGCATCAGTACCAAGCTGCCACTGTCTCCCTGCATGTCAAATGCCTACTGGTTCTCGCCCACAATCAAGAAATCAGTGAAAAAGCAATTGCCCTTCTCGTCATTGTACTCAAAGGCATATGCCATGATGCTTCCTTCTGTTAGCCCTGAGCTTCTACCAACTTTTATTACCCTCCTCCCCACGATGCTGTTGATGTTTGCTTGCAATTCAATAGTTATAACGTCTCCCATCTCACCTACCCCTTTGATAGTAGTTGTGACTTTGGAGACATCAAAAGTGTCCCCAAATGGAATGAAAGCACCATCAGCTCGCACAATTGTCTCTGCCGCATGAGCAAACATCATCAAGTATCAATATTGTCATATCAAGAAACGAAAACCAGAATTCTTCTTTCAACTCACAGAAAAGTTTATGAAATGGACAATACAGAATGCCTTAACAGCACACAGCTCAAAAACAAGTAGCAAAGAGGGAAACTTGGATTCACACTTGTAAAAATGCCATACCACCGCTCATCTGTAATAAAAGACGTTGCCCTTTCCACTGCACCCAAATAAACACCAGGTCCAACATTTGCAGGCAGTGGATGGAACAACTTCTGGTTGGGGTAGTCCAAATCAACCACAACATGTTGATTTGTCAGAAACCCAACCTGACGAGTCCCTGTCCTACTCTGTACTATGGCTCCAAGTGTACTAAATGTCTCCTGGCCTGCAACCTGTGAAATTCACCAGAGAGAGAAACGTATCAGAATTGTCAAACTAGTAATGATGCAACAATTATTTACATATATTGCAACTAAAAATCTACCAATCTTCACGTCTACAGTGTAAAAAACACCATCAGTTGTTTAATTGATATATGATGAAGCATATACACACTCTCAGCATTTCTCAAAGTTTCTGGAAAGGAGGGGAAAAATGTGCGGAAAACATCTAATGACACCAAAAACACAGAAACACATGAGATGGTCATTTCTATTTTCTATACACAAATATGGACATCATCATGCTGCAATTGAGTATATCGATAAACAAAATGATGATAGATTCGAGAGTGATGCCCCTCAAATATCAATGTAGACATATCAATCTGCCACTAAACTGTACACTATCATAATGCATCAAATGTCCTCATTTGATATGCTAGTTTATACAACTCAATTAAATAAAAAATACTAAACAGTTTGTTAGATCAATATAAGACATCAATCTTGATTACATAAAAAGGCCTATAGTTGATCCGAAAATTGAACTAAGACCACAAGCATGACATCAAAAGACTAGACACATCCGAATTATGAGCATGCTCTCAGGCTATGCAACTGATCCTTGAGATAAAATTTAGAAACTTGGTTGTAAGATGCACACCTCCAAAACAAACGTAAAATTATAGAATGACTAAATTTCAAGACAAGCAGTTTGTATTCAAACTTTGAAGTTATTCACTAGCTTTTTACCTGAGATCCTGGAGCGATGTATGGGTCATTGCCCCTTAAACCTTCAGCCAGCTCTGTGTATACCTCTTGCTTAGGGGTTGCGGCTGGAATACCAAAATAAGAGAACTCTACCACATCAACATCACACCATATGCCTCCAGCTGGTCAAACGTGAGAGTTAAAGAGGACAAACTCTTCCTACAAAAGACATGTAGATGAGAGTTAAAGAGGACAAACTCATAGCAAGTTTGGTGCTGTCAACCATGAAAGTATTTGATGTGGTGAGCCTTGATTTGGTCCTTCAATCATACTAAGAGAGATCAAAATTTTCCTACAAGCTTAAATAGAATTGGCTAAGTAGCTGCATACTAAAAAGAATCCCTGCTTTTGAAGATTCTTGGAGAATCTGATATTGAGTCCTACAATAACATGACAAGTGCAAGTAAGATGCTTCTCTACAACTTAGGGCCATCAACATGTACATTAGTATATGAATTTGTTGTGATGTATAATCAAAAAGTGTTTGTGTCCTTAAAAATGAATTCGAACATTTGGTACCTCTCATCATGGAGAATGCCCAACTCCTGCACCATCATGGAGAGTTGATGCCATCATCCACCCAACAAAATCTACATTTCCTACACACTAGGAAACATCATTAGAAATTTATGGACTGCTCCTATTGATGAGTCTTGGGAGAGATCTTTTCAAATGATGCATCACCTTAAAAATCTTATAATCCACTACTTTTCAAGAGGTGCAAGCATTGATCAATGGCAAAGGCCAAAAGCACTATGTCAAAGCTGCCTTGATGTATCACAACCAAGAGAAACCCTGCCATTTTTAGTAAACTGCCTTCCCTTTGATCTTGCAAGAGTGCAATCTCCCATAGCTCCATGGAAAAATCTGTGCTAGTGGTTGTACACTTCAGGCTTTGTAGTCCTATCCACCACAAGACAATTAAATAATGAAATGATATTAAAATTATTTGCTAATGAAACAATGGCTTCCAAAAGACTTTCACGAATTGCGTTTTTGTAATTGGCTGATATTCTTTTAGCTAGCATTAAAAAAAATTAAAATCAATAGAATCCCTTTAACTTTGCATCCCTTAAGCAGAGTTAATAAGACTTTGATTCAAGTAGCCCAAAAATAAAGATACTCTTAACTTTGAAGCTTTCTTGAGAAGAGCAGTACCTGAATTAGTGGGAGACCAGTGCCTTGCAGTAAGGTTCTTAAACTGTATACTTGCAACTTGACGTACAGAAATTTCTACACTTGGTGTCACAACAACTTGAAGCAAACCCATGAGGTGACTAGGTACATGCTGATACTGAAAACTGATCATTAAAAGCCCAAATGTTTAGGTAGTCAATTACAAAGAATGACATCACTGACATATTGAACCATACAAAATTAGCTTTAACATTCAAAACATGCCTAAGGTGGTACTTTAGTTATGCCATCTTATTATCTCTTCTGATTTAGCTGCATAAGGTAGAAGAAACTCTAAATGCTGTCTAGAACCAACTCCAAATCATCCAAAATATTTAGTATTAAGACAATTTTAGAGTGGAAGTGAAAGTCTTAAAAATGCAACATGGTGTGAGAATCATAAACTAGCTAAGTCATCATTGCTTAGTGCTCCTTAATGCCCATTCAAATGTGATTCTGTTTCAACGAGTAAGTTCAGTAGAAGCTGTCTCTATTGATCTATGAAGTACAATCCTAATAGTTGAATTCAGCCTACACAATATGCTTGCAAGTTTTAAAAATGTGGCACCACTTGAAAATCATAAAGCAACTAGGACACCAATGCTTAATGCTCCTTAGAAGGCGATCTAGATTCAGAGTAGCAAATTTAGTTGAATCCATTGATTTGTGAGGCATTATCTGAGCACATAAATTCAGCTTGCAAAGTATGTTCAGAATGACATTACGGCTTTTTTTCTGACATAAACAGGGTTTCTTGTCTCTCAATGTATTGATTCTCATATTAAAATTTATCATAACATTGCTTTGTGTAGCTAATGCAAACAGATTCTGACTGAAGCATGGAAGATTGCATGGAAACCATGAATTAACCGAGACATAGAGAAAATGATACTTATTCCAAATCAAGCGCCATGCCTATTACACTTTGTTCAGGAAAAATCAACAAAGATATGCGTGATCGGGAAAAGCAAGAGAGCATACATGAGCGAGCACAGCTTCAATAGCTTTGTGCTCCTCTGGATTAGGACTGAGGACCAGCTGAAGCACGGAAGCAGAGTAGGCGCACAGATCCATGCCCGCAATGCCGATAAAGGCCACCGATCCTTTTTATGCACCGTTGAGGCCTTCAATCAGAAGCTTCCTCTTGCGAACGTCGATGAGGAAGGAGGCTGCTTCTGTAATGATACCTTGTGATGTCACTTGGCTATGGCGTCTCAAAGCAATTTACAGCCCGTAGATATGCAAAGCCTCATAAAGGTCTAACCATGGTTCGTTTAATCGCATTTCTCATCTAGCCATGGTTTGGTTAATTGCTCCTTGCCCTTGCTTATAATTAAGGGTGAAAGAGGTAAAGTGCATGCATTGAAACATTTTTGAGAGGCAATTAGGGTAATAGATAGGACAAGACACACGCATGTAAATTGTACCTTCGCTAGCCTATGGAGTTGAATTTATAGCATGTGTGGCTGACACATTTTAACTAGTGCAACTTGTCAATCAACACGTATAGAGATGATGGAGTACCCTCTATAATTGAGGGTACCCCATGAACTTGGTGGAGTTCATAGAAGCTATCAATTGGAGATTGATCAATAAGAACTTCTCTATTCTCCTTTTGTGTTCTCTCTCTACACACAAAAGCTCTTGCCAAGTTGATGAATTTGGCTCAAGTGTTGTGACTATAAGGACCTAAAGCCCTCACAACACACTCACAAGCCCATGTTCTCGGGCACGACATGGCTCTAAGGGAGTTATTATAAATTTACTATCCCCTTTATTCCAACAATGCCATGGTACATCAAGCTAGATACATATGAGCCTTGTAGCAAAATTTCTATCCAAATTGGTTCTTACTAGCTTATATTTAACACCGCACAATAGCTAATCACTAAAACCAAACACCAATTTCTAAGGGGAGAAGGGTCGCCACATTTATTGTGGGTTTGGAAAACTTCTCTGAAAATGTTAGCCTAAGCAATGACTAACATCTGAGGCACACCCCCTTTTGCTCTTCCTTCTACCACCTAGTGTGAATCTAGCCTTAGTTTGCATTTTTACCCATAACATGATTGACAAGGTCCCATATCAAATCGGTGTCGTATTGCTGCGCATTCGGGGTGTGAAAACCACCCAAAAGTTGTGCGTGTGATTTGATATTTTGTACATACTTAAATGTTGTGTTTACATTTATTTTTTGCGTATGAGTATAGTGGGGAGGAGTTGGAGGCATAGTGGTGAACATGATGAGATGCTTTCAGCCTATGTTGAGCAAGGTCGAGTGGAAAGCGCAACTGATGTTGGTGAACATGTTATACGTATTTGTTTAGGACTTTGTCTTCTCCAACTACGTCAAAAATACCTAATGATATCAAACCTCCACATCCAGGAGTTGGAAAGAAGGAGGCCAAGCATTGAAACGTGCTATGAGAAGCATGGAGTTGTCACTACTATAGTGTGTGCTTGTTTTGGGTTACAATGTGTTGTTTACATGGGGCCAAAGATATGGAACGACAGGCTCTTAATGTATTCAGAATGAGACTCCTTGGAGTTGAGGTACGTGCTGTCCAGTCTGGTATAGGTACGTTGAAAGATGCGAAATCAGAAGTAATAAGAGACTGGGTTACAAATGTAGAGATCACACACTATATTTAGGGTCCGTAGCTGGACCTCACCCTTATCCAGTTGCTAATTATTAGCGGATTCAAAAAGCTAAGGAGGGAGGGAAAAGCAAGCGTGTGACGAAAAGAAAGGGGGGGCGATGCTAATTGGGGGAGAAAGGAGAGAAAAAGCAGAGAGAACAGGGAAAACGGAGGAGGAACAGAGAAAAGACATGGCATTTCAGAAGCTGAGGAGGATGGTGCGCATGCGTTTCAGGACAGCATCAAAGATAGAATGCTGAATGAGGATAAGTGGCGGGATGTTGTTCTTTTGGTGTTGGCAATCAAACAGGATTTTCTAAATGCAATGAATGCTGCTGAGATTACTGATAAGCTGGGTCTGCACTCTCTTCATCAGCAACATTAGAACTCACAAGGTCTCATATTTGTGGTAGACAGTAATGACAGAGATCGAATTGGAAACGGCATGAATTGAACGGAGGGAAGGAATGTTTCTCTGAGTCGACGGAAAAAGGGAAGAGAAAAAGCAGAGGAGAGGATCAACGGGAAATGGAGGGAGTTCAATAGTCTGACATTGAGAGAAGGGCAGATCGAGTGGAGTTAATCGTGATTCACAGAAATGAAAGACGATTAGAATTCGCAGAAAGCAGGGAATTTGTTTTTCGCAATCAGGAAAAAACTCTGCAAAACTGGAGAAGGAGAGCTACGAATTTGAAGAGGTCATCAGCGAACATGATTGCAGGATCAAGACAAGGCAGAAGGTGATAAAGAGGAAGATTAGAAACACGGCAACGGAGAAAGACATTGCTGTGACGATGAAGGACAACGTTGCTACGACAGAGGAAGTCCAGAAGGTGGCGACGAAGACATACTAAAAGGTGACGACGAAGCTGTAGAAGACAAAGCCTTAGCAGAAGAGAGGGAAGACGTACGCAGAGAGCAATGGTGGGAATTTTCTCGCGCCTGTCTGCAACAAGAGCGACTGGCCTCTTCTCTCTCACCACCTCGGAGACCCAGGGGAAGATGCAAATGCCCGAGAGCCACCATTTTTACCTGTTGCTGATTGTGGTGTTGAACCTGTAGAAGAGTTTGCACCGATTGAGCATTCATTGGAACCGCTTGAGAATGATTGCCCATTCGATGCCCTCAACCTAAACCTTGCTGTCCATAGTAGCAGATTGTTGATTTTAGGTGATGAACCTTGACTGCCACTTTGTTGACTACGCTTTTGGAAACAAGTAGATGTCACATCATGTTTGAGTTAAAGAGTATCTAGGATGGACGTTTCTGGAAGGAGAGACTGTAATTGAATATGAAAAAGAGAAGTGAACTAGTGTCTGCTGGGGAAAATGAAGAGAGGCGACATGTGATCTCTCTGGAAAACAATGCTCTAGAGAGTTCCATGAAGCCCAGTCTTTCTCAGATTACTTGAAAGCAAAGGCCGTGTAGAACTGCTGATTAATAGATTGGGACATTTCACACTTGCGAGAGAGCTGTTGGACTGATGTATAGTAATGGACTGATATATAGTAAATGGAATAGACTTATGTTTCAGGTTTGCTGATAATGGAGATTGATCTGTACTAAGTACTGAAGTTAAGGATTAACTGACTTTTCCCATGAAAGATGCTTTCCCTAAACATATGCTTGAGATACACTCACAACCATAAAACAAACCCGTCTGGAACTTGTTTCTGTGTGGGAAATTGAACAATAAGATTATTCACATGTTGAATCTTCTATCCTGAAATTTATTAAGGTCTTCTGAAGACACGACTTTGCTTTAATAAATCCTTCGACATCTTTGGTGAACCCGACGTGAAAGCGTTGCAGAAATTTCAAGATGGGAGATACTTCAGCCTCTATTTCAGCTTCTTCTACAACTCCAGTTGCGTCAACTTCAGCTCCATCAATGACTGCTGCGTCAAGTACTTCAATGGAGGATCTAAAGCAGATTTTGCAGAATATGTCCATGTATATGCAGCTCCAAAATCAGCAAACACAATTGTATATGCAGCAGCAGCAACAATTGCATCAACAGTAGTTGTCTGAGCAAAGGCAACTCTATTCGGAGCAGGAGAATGCAAACAGCGCGACTAAGGCTATTGAAGCAGTTGAGAATGAGAAGAAGCTATTTGACGGGCGTAATGTTTCAGTATATTTGAAGACATATGAGATCAAGATGGGGTTTTTTGGAGTTCCTGCTGGACTTATGAGTAAGTATTTCCTTCGTCTTGTCACACCCGTTTTGAGGACAAAAGTGACTGATCTTTTTATTCAAAATACACATTGGCAAGATTTTAAGAAGGCCTTGAAAGAAGAATACTTCCTTGAGAACTTTGGTATGGCTACTTGGCGGTCATTCTCAGAGTGGGTCTACATGCCAAACAAAGGTCTCGCTGCTTCGGAATTGATTTGAGAATTTGAGGAAAGGTATAGTCAGCTTGATGCCATTGAACAAAGAGCATTGGATGTTGAAAAAGTTGAGCTTTTCTTGCAAGCTGCTGATCCTGCTCTTCAAGAAGAATTAGGTGAGCTTCTTGAGGATCGCACGAAGCCTATGGGTCTTAAAACTGATTGGCAGGATGCTCAGGATGCAGTCTCGACTTTGACCAAGAGGAGGATATGGAAGACTCGCCTACAGAATGGTTCCATGACACCTACACCATCATCAGCTCCTATGCCTACTTCTATCCCTATTATTTCTTCTCCTCCTCAGCCAGTTTCTTGGCCTATGCCAGTGCCTACTGTTTCCACTCCACCTATTCCTCCTATTCCACGACCGATGCCTACACCTTCAGCTCCAAAACCATCCGCTCCATCAGTGCCTACTTCTCTTGATGACATAATCAAAGGCATCACAGATTTGACACTAGAGTCAGTTAAAGCGGAGTTGGTGGGAAAGTTGAAGGAGCAGTTTGCTTCGACTGCACCTACTACTTCTTCTAGTGCTCCTACTGCACCTAGGAGTGCTCCTAGTGCACCTAGGAGAGATCGGAGATGTATTTGGTGTGATAGTACGGACCATTAGCATTGCAGGGATTGTGAATCTTTTCAGGATGCAAGGAGGAAGAATTTGGTATATTGGGGGCAAGATGGTAAGATTTGGTTGATTGAGACAGGAGCTCCACTTGCTACCAACTTTGGTAAAGGTGGAATGAAGAAGTTAGTGGAGGACATGGCTGCGCGTACTTCTTATGTGACAGCTAGACGTGATGCTTCTGCATATGGAGTCCAAATTGAGAAGGGTTCAGAGACTTAGTCAACGCTATGGACTTATCCTATGGAGACTGCAAACAAGGGGAAAATTCAGCAAACTGTTTTGACTAGTACAGGCTCTAGCATCAGATTAGGGATAGGTTGCGACTCGCCTGTTGACAGGTATTCTATTTATGCTTATTTGGCTAAGTCTCATGGTGCAGATGTACTTGTTGAGGAGAAGCGTAAGAGGGATGAAGAAAATCCAAGTGCAGCTAAGAAGACTAGAGGGGGTGAGTTTGTTACTTCACCTACTGCAGGACCGTCTTCACGATCAGGGCCAGATTGACAGATGGAGGATGCTCAAAAGAGAGAAAAGAGGCAAGAGCCTAGAGAGAGAAAGCAGCCAGGGTTCAGATTGATGTCCGATATTGAGACATCTACAGACATGAGGAAAATCTTTAATGATAAGATACTTGGCAGTGAGGTAACTTTCACTATTTCTGAGATTTTGGGCATCTCAAAAAGAGAGTTTCAGGATCAATTTCGGGAGGTCCTGAAGAGGAAAAGGCATACATTGTCTACCACTAATACACAAGGAGTTTTGATTGGGGTGTTGGATGAGGATGAGGATGAGGTTATGGTTGATAATGCTTCTGTTTTACCGCAGGTAGAGAAGAGGATTCAGCCTATGCATTATGCTGAAATTGATGAGCCTGTCTTGATACCGCGTAGTCACTTTTCGTGGAGCCATTGGGCTAGGGAAACTACAGAGACGATGGTAAAGATTGGAGAGAAACAGGTGCCTTATGTTGCATTGGTTGATCATGGTTCAAAGATTAATCTCATAGTTCGTGGAGTTTATGAGAGTAACAGATGGCCTATGGATGTAGAGCATGGGTGGCATATGAGAGCCGCCAATAACACTGCAGGTGATTTGTATGCTGCATGTCCTAGTGTCAGGGTTTCTATTGGTGATGTAGAGGAGGATTTTCATTTCTTTGTACAGGATTCATGCTCTTATCCTATAATTCTTGGACAGCCATTCATCACAGAGATGCGCATGGAAACAAAGGTCATGGATGATGGATCTGCTTATGCACGGATTCGCAGTAAAGATGGTATGAGAGCAGTTCAGTTTATGACTGTATGTGTGAACCATGTTAGAAACAGGGATACTCTCAGAGATGCACCTTTGCCCACTGTGAGGGATTCGGGTTTTCATTAGGTACCGCCGTTTCGCGAGACGACGGTGGTACAGAGGAGAGGAGATTGGAGTTCTCGCCTCCTGGCAGCGGTGTTTTCTCCTCTAGTTTTGTTGGGATTTCAGCAAACAGTTCGATGAGCTATCAGAAGACTTCTAGGTTGCCTAGAGCTGCCAGGCAGTATATATGCAGGAAGGAGAAAATTTTGAAAAATGCAGGAATTTTGGAGGATGATGAGCATATAGATGGGATGTATGACAGTGTGATTTGTGCAGATACGATGACAGAGATGGGAGATATGCTGAAAACTGATATGCAGAATTGTCACAGTAATGTATTAGTGCAGTCCCTGGACATGTTTTATGAAATTGCAGATTTTATGTCACAGATTGAGTCAGAGGCTGAGGTAACTCAACAAAGAGTGTTGACTGCTGATGAAATTCAGCAAACAGAGTTTCGAGCTAGTTATGATCAGCTTTCAGAGATACAGAGGGCTGAAAATTTTTAGCCAATAGAGTTTACTACTGAAATATTTCAGCATTCAGAGTTTGGGGTTGTTTCTATGCAGTCCATAGAGCAGAGGGCTGAGGATATTCAGCCATTGGAGTGCAGAATTGCTGATTTACAGTAAGATTTATGTAATGCAAAAGAGCATAATGAAGCCAGGGTTGACATGAAATACAAAACTGTGGATAAGAAGGTGAAGCCGATTGCTGTACCGCTTCCACGTGACAGTGATCAACAAATAGAGAGGGCTGCTAAACAACAAATTTTGAGGAATTCGGAGCATATTGGTCATAAATTTTCAGCAGAGACTCTTGCTGAATTGAAAATTGGAAATGGTGATTTCTTGCTACCCATAGAGAAGCAATGCTTTCAGGAGATGCTTGAGCGTCATGGAAGGGAGTTTACTTTTTTTCCGCATGAGATTGGATGTGTGAATCCTGATATTGCTCCTATGGTCATTTTCACTATTCCTCATATTCCATGGAATCTTCGACCTATTCCAGTGCCTAAAGCACACTTGCCAAAGCTGATTGATTTATTGAATGAGAAAATCAGGATGGGAATCCTTGAGCCTTCATCTGCACCATATTCAAACAGGTGATTTACAGTTCAAAAGAAGATTGGTACTCTTCGATTTATTTAGGACATGCAGCCAATGAACAGAGTTACTATCAGGAATGTTGGTATAGGTCCAGTTGTGGATGAGTTTGCAGAGGCATTTGCTGGACGTGCCATCTATTCTTTAGGTGATTTGTATTCAGGATATGATCAGTTTCAGCTGGCTTTGGAAAGCAAGGGCATCACCATCATGAGAACTCCTATTGGGCTTGTCAGGATGTGTACCTTGCCTCAAGGTGCCACTAATTCTGTTGCGCATATGATGAATGCCATGCATAAGGTCCTTCGTGATTACATACCTCAGCTTACTATGCCTTTCTTGAATGATGTGCCCATTAAGGGGTGTGCAGAAGAAGAGAATAATGAGAGTCTAAATGAGCAGGGATGCAGATATTTTGTGGCTGATCATATTTCAGCATGTGAGAAGATTTTGGCTAGGTTAGAAGAAGTGAACTTGACACTTTCAGGGCAAAAATATGTTTTTGGAGTGAATGAGGTTGTCATTGTTGGGCATATGTGTGGATATTATGGCAGGAAACCCTCACCTGATAAGGTGAATGCTATAGGCAAGATTGCGGAGTATTGTTCTACTACTTCAGAGGTACGGAGATTCATTGGTGCTTGCGTGTTTTATATGATTTGGATACCTCATTTTGCACACATAGCAGGTTGTTTGTATCAGCTGCTTCGAAAGGGGCAGAAATTTTATTGGGATGAGAGTCACACTAGAGCCATGCAGAAATTGAAGAAGTTATTGCAGAATGCTCCTACTCTCAAGAAAGTGGATTATAATTGTAAAAGGCCTATTGTATTGACAGTTGAAACTAGTCCAATTGGCATAGGTTGGGTTGTGGGTCAAGATGATGCAGATGGAAATAGGTATGCTATTCGGTTTGGGGCGAAAGTCCTAAACGCAAGATAGAGGAGATATCCGCAAATCAAGAGGGAGCTATTGGGGATTGTCACGGCTCTCAAATGTGACAAGGAGTACTTTATTGGAGCTTCAGTTGTGGTAGAGACAGATTGCCTACCATTGATTGGTATGATCACGAGTTGCTCTACTCCGGATATAGCTATGTTGAGATGGATTGCATACATTAAGTCATTAAATCCGGAATTTAAACACATAGCAGGGAAGGATAATCCAGTGGCAGATATGTTGTCTAGAGCCAGATATGATGATGAGGAGACTCTACTTGCAGAAGAGGATGATGCAGAAATTTCAGCCACTATGGTTGATCATGTTTGTCATGTCTATGATATTGTGGCTTTTATAGAAGAACTCTATGTGGGAGATTGGTTGCAGATTGGCAGGTACCTTAGTACACTAAGCAAAAGAGATGAATTGACAGATGAAGAGTTCAAGAAGATCAGAAGGAAAGCCCATGGTTATTTTCTCAAGGACGGATTTCTTTGGAAGCATCCGAAGAAAAGAGGCGGATTACCTTTGCGGGTTGTCTGTGATAGAGAGACACAGTTACAGGTGATGAGGGAGTTTCATGAGAGTCCTTGGGTTAGTCATAGAGGAGTGTGGGCTACTTATGAGAAAATCAAGGAGAAATATTGGTGGAAAGGCATGTACAGATATGTTTCTCACTTTGTTGAGACTTGCAGAGACTGTCAGATGTATTCAGTAGTGCGTCATCGAGATGAGCTTCATCCGACCTATCCGCTATGCATTCATTATAAGTGGGTAGTTGATTTGGTTACCATGCCTATGGGTCTATGGCAGATGAGATACATTGTTTTGGCTAGAGAGGATCTTACCAATCATGTTGAGGGCAGATCTTTGAGAACGAAGACCACTAGTGCAGTGTGTAAGTTCTTATTGGAGGAAATTTTCTGCAGGTATGGTTGTGTGGGTAAGATCATTGCGGATCGTGGTGAATTGGATGTAGATGAAGCTAGGGAGTTTTTCTCTCAGCTAGGAATCAAGTTGGCTCTAACTACAGCATATAATCCAGAGGGAAATGGAAAGACTGAAAGAGGGCATCCGCCGATAGTGAAAGCATTAGCAAAAGTATGCAGAGAACGGATTGGAGAATGGCCGAGACTTCTACCATTTGCTTTATGGGCTGATCGTACGACTCATAGTGTTACCACAGGATATATGCCTGCAGAGTTGATGTATGGTCAGAAACCTGTTATGTCGATTGAGACTTGTGCTTTGACTTGGTCAGTTTTACCTTGGCAGGAGGATTTGATGAGAGAGGAGCTCTTAGCTCTTCAGATTCGACAGTTGGAGAGGAGACCAGAGGATATTCAGCTAGCTATTGACAGGTTGAAGGTTGCTAGACTAAGGAATAAGGACAGGTTTGACAGCAGGCATCGTTTGCAGCCTAGAGCAATAGAAGAGGGAGATTGGGTATTGATCTTTGATAGCAGCCTTGAAAATCAGCATACTGCACTTTGGAAGATGGTGAAAAGATGGTTTGGGCCGTACATAGTCAGACATGTCTTTGATAATGCAACACATGAGCTGACAGAATTGGATGGGACAATGCTTAGAGTGAGTATTGCTAGAAAAAGAATCAAGATTTTCAAGAAAAGAGATGATGAGGATTATGCATTGGAAGAATTTTCAAGAGAAGAGCAACGACAAGAAACTTCAACGGAAGAGATAGATGACATGACAGATAATCTTGTTGATCTACCGGAAATGCATAATGAAGAGATTGATCTGTTTGTGGATCTTGATGATAATGATCATGGGTAGTTGGCCCATCCGGAGGATGCGCAGGATTAGAGGGGGTGGATGTCGTATTGCTGCGCATTCGAGGTGTGAAAACCACCCAAAAGTTGTGTGTGTGATTTGATACTTTGTACATACTTAGTTGTTATGTTTGCTCTTTCATTCTATGCCGAAGACGGAGAAAAACAAGGAGTTTTGGTAGACTGGTAACTCGAGATGCAATCTCATGGGCTACACTTATTTCAAGATATGTTGATTATGGGCTTTGTGAGGAAGTACTAAACTAATTCCAAGAGATGCAAGTCGAAGTACATTGGTGGATATGTATGGCAAATGTGGCTTGCTTGTAAAAGCACAATATGTGTTTGACAAGCTTCCTTTCCGGAATGTGGTCTCTTGGAGTGCACTAATTGAAGGTTATACACCACACGGGCATGGTGAAGAAGCACTGAAGCGTTTTGAGTGGATGAAACTTGATGGGGTATCTCCAAATGCAGTAACCTTTCGTTGCATTTTGAAAGCTTGTGGCAGCACAGGAGCCACAGAAAAGGTTGGGGAAATTCATACTGAGATTGCTATGAAGGGGTTGCTAGAAAAAGATGTGGCTGTTGGCACGGCATTGGTTGATGTATATGTCAAAAGTGGCTTGCTTGTAAGAGCACAAGATGTGTTTGAAAAGTTTCCACTTCGTAATGTAGTGTTGTGGAGTGTATTAATTGCAGGCTATAGCCAATATGGACATGGTAGCCAAGCACTTAAATGTTTTGAGCGAATGCAACTAGAGGTCTCTGGACGGTGTCACCTTTGTTAGCATCTTGAAAGCTTGTGTTAGCATAGAAGCTAAAGACAAGGGCCACTAATCCTGTCGAAAGGTAAAGAAAAGAGTGGCTAAAAACAAGGGAGGGAAAAAACAGATTAAAAAAAAAAAACAGGGAAGATTCGACAGATTACAAAAAGGAAGGAAGAAAGCATGGAGGGCGACGCGAATTGGGGGGAGAAGGGAAGGAAACGCAGGAATCACAGGGCATGATCGTTGATGATGAAATCAATATAGCACTTGTCAGACGGTTGCGAAAGAGTGTGCGATTACATGCAATTGTTGATGCATGCCTCATTCAAGGTTGCCGGCCTGGTGATTCGCTTGTTTTCCACTACTCAGGTCATGGGTCACAACAGAGGAATTATAGTGGTGAGGAAGTTGATGGATTTTATGAGACCATTTTACCTATGGAATTTGAAACACAGGGGACATTCCTCCAGGCATACGCAAGCATAAGGGAAGAAGCCGTTTCCAGGAAATGAGCTTTGCCTCATCGAATTTCTGAGTCTGAATCTCCCTAAGAAGCATATCCGGCCAGAGAGACAATTCAAGAGCAGAGCTAGGCTGAAGGAGAATGACATTCGGTTGCTTTTGCAAAGCCTATTAAAGAATGCTCCATGGCGGCTCTGTTCTCTTCCCGCCAGCTCCTGCCGTATCATCAGATGAAAGAAGGCTACAATCTCCTGGTCATATGAGAGTTTCTGACAGAAAGCTGGCCATCCGTGGTGTCTTCAATCCTGCCATTCCTGAGCAGCCTCCTGCTCCCCCTCCATTGTCAAAGCCTGACTCCGTGTGGGATCCAAGGCCGGCCAGTGCTCCAAGCGGTGCTAGTAATGCAGGGTCGAGTGTGCATACCAAAGAGTGGAGGGTCTATGTCAACGGGCGCAGGTTGAAACACTGTCCAAAACGATTAACACCACCGCATCGAGATGAATAAAAAGGTACACAGGATTGGGGCGCAGGTGGAAAAAATGGACATATTGTCTACCAAAAGCTCGAGGGAATCTGTGGAGTTGCAGAGATTGGACAATCAAATCGTTACTCCAGCTATTACAGTGGATTTTGCAGTTGCTTGTTTGGGATAGAAAATCTGATCGATGCATATGGTTATCCTTGATTCCTGTGGATTGGGTGAAACAGTTTATTGAAGTTGATCCTGAAGATCGTCGTTGGGTGTGTCAAACCTGAAGAAATCCTGCCTTATAGGGCATCTAAGGCTTTTGCAAACGTGCTGGTTCAAAGGCACAAACAAGCATAGGAAGGCCTGTTGTACCAAAGGCTGTTGTTCATGCAGTGGTTGAAGAGCAGCATTTGGATGCCAAAGTTATCATTTTCAAAAAAGAAATGGAGGAAAAATAATCGTAGGCATAGAAGGCATCGACAGAAACTGAACCGCCTGCACATACTTGACATTAGAGGACTTGGAGAGACTCGAAACACAAGAATTGGGGCTTTACAGCCATCATAATTTATGTTCTGATCAGTAGCGCAGTGACATGTCTACTTACAACGCCAATTGATTTGTATGGAGGCCCAATAAAGTTTAAATATGATTGCTTACATGGAGCAATTTTTGTTGCAATTTAAATTTAAAAAAAAGGGGTTTCCAAAAGCTTGCTGTTGTATTCTACTAAAACCATTCATAATTCTTTCTTGAATGTACACCCACAACCATAAAACAGAGTCGTCCAGAACTTGTTGCTGTGTGGAAAATTGGATAATAGGATTATTCACATGATGGATCTTCTATCTTGAAATTTATCAAGGACTTCTGAAGTTGCGACATTGCTTTCGAAACCCTTCGACTTCGGTATTGTATGCCTTAGTGGAGGAACTTTTAAATTTGACTCTATTTTGTGTGTTCTAAAATGGGCTCCACATTGTAACTACTATGTGGTCTATTTTTTGTATAACATTGATGGCTCTCCATCTTTTTATCTTTCCCTATTATTCATTTCAAGCTTTAAGTTTTTCCAACCTCACTTATGATTTGAAAAGTTGTGTGAAAGTAATTCACTCAATTCTTATGCAAGAGTTACAGGCTGTGGGGGAACCAATACAAGTCACAATATCGGGCCCCCTTAGTCTAATGGAGAGGACTAAAAGGGAACTTGGGTAACTTCCAAGTTAGCCCATAAAAACAGCTTTACAAAGCAGATGCAAAAACATTCAACTTAATGACTATCACTAAAAGAGTATTAAGCTAACTTCCAAGTTATGGAGTTTTTAATCTATTGAGTGCTTTGCAATTTACCATGTTTTTTGACTATGTAGATAGGAACTTAAGACCTTATCATATGATTCCAAGCATCCTTCAATTATGGGTTGAATCCTTCCCTTTCTAGAGAGGAGGTGCTGAACCTAAACAGAGACTAGCTTCCATTTCTTTCTCCAACTAAATTGATCCTTCTTAGATGGACTTCCTAGGAACCTCACATTCCAAGAGATCATAGAGATTAGCTTTCGTTATTTACTAGAATTTCTTCAAACTATTTTGATAGAAAAAGATATAGATAATTATGTTAGGCTTTATATTTGCAAGCGTAATCACTATGTAAAGGGGGCCATTAAAGTTTTTTGTTGTTATATTAGGTAAATAATCTTGCTTTTGCTCGCATTAGTCACAACCCTAGATAGCTTTAGAAAACTTTCATACACTTTCATCAAATACATCGACTAGTTGCTTCTCTACTTGCACAATATTGGTAAGTTATTGTTGGTAGCAAAGAATTGGGAGACCAAGTGTCTTCTTACTCCATGTTGCACCTTCAAATCCAAATTCCTAAGCAAAGGGTTGGTGATTATGGTGGCAAAGATTAATGGGACCATGGGACACCCTTTGGCATCGACATCTTTACCTCAAATGGACCTAAGCATAGACCATTTACAAATACATTCCAAAGAGATTGAAACATCCCTATATAAATTCCACGATTCCTCCTCCATCATCTATCATAGTGATGAACTCTTGTTGCTTATTTTGCTTCATCAATTCATAAAATTAATTGGTTGAAGAACCAGCCCCATAAGATACCATTTCCCTCAGACTAAATTTTGGCAACTTCACCTTTATGTTTTTGCAAATCCTCCATGTAATACTCCACTTCTTTGAGAAGTTGATAAAACATCCCATTAGTATAACACTTAGAAAGAATCGTAATAATATAGTACTCCTTGCATTGCTAACTACTAACATGCAACCCTCTTTGAATCCAATCCTGATCCTTGCCATACATCTTGGTAATCTAAGTTATGATAGCTATGGATCTCATCTAGTTCTATGTTGGATTAGCCATTGGATTGTTGGTTTGTTTCCAAATATCCTTCAGCTATAGGTTGAATCCTTCCCTTTCTAGAAAGGAGGTGTTGAAAGAGAGGGGCTTCCATTTCTTTCTGCCACTAAACATATCCTCTTGGATGGACTTCCTAGGCACCTCACAGTCCAAGAGATCATAGTGAGCCAGCTAATTAACATTATATCTTTTTTCGAACCTCCATAATCCAAAATAGCAAAATAGCCTTGTCAATAAAACATTTGCAAGAATCTTTTAAAGGGAAAGCTTTTATTTCTTACCTCCATTAGACTTCAAAGATTTTGGTGGTTGAAATTATTTCTTTCCATCCCGCTTTACCTTCAGCATCTCTAGGATCACGACTGATGATTAGGTTGCTCCTTAGGTTCCTCCTTTTTAGGCTTGTTTGTTTTCTTGAATTTACCCTTCTCAACCTATGTTTTTTCCTTTTTGCTTCTTTTGAAGTTCTTCCTTATCTCCACTATTTTCTCCTTTGTTTCTTCTTATCTCAATTCCTTTTTGGGCATTCCTTTGCAAAGCACCCATCTTCTTTGCATTTGAAGCATGTATCCAAGAAGAGGGAGAATTTGACATCGACCAAAAACTCAATCCCATTAGGATCAAAAATCTAGAGCATCTCAAGGATCTTCTTCCTCTTATCCCAAAGTACGAGAGGCCACTTGCTCCACTAGTTGATATTATACAGAGCACTCTACCTAGCACTTCTACTAGCACATTAACTTCTCCATCTTGCAAAGTAGGAAGTCCATGAAAACTAGCCCATATTAGGCATTCAATTTGCAAAACCTCCTCAGGAATAAAATCATGATGCCATGGAAGCATGTAAACAAGGCTCACTTTAACCCAAACAAGTGAACCCAAAACCCAATCTCTTTTTGCTTTAGATGAAAGCAAGACCCAAAAGAAGTCTAATGGCAAGCAAAACAATGTGAGCACCACTTTGATCCATAGGTGAGCCAAAACAATCTAGCAAACTCATCCTCAAGGGGGACCTTCCCTTAAAATACATGTACATGTTGCATAGAGAATACTTAGCATTGCTTTGCCGAATGCATGGAAACAAGGATACCACTCATGCACATAGCACTTGCTCCCCAAATTCTATTGTGACTCTCTTTTAATTCTCATTGAAATATATTTGGTCACCCCACATCTTCTTCTCTAGCTCTTCCATGTTCATGCTAGCAATGACAATGTTAGCATAATCCATATCCATCCTGTTGTCTTGCTTCTATTGCTTTATGTTTATACTGTGTGTTCCATCATCTCTTTCTCCTTGTTCACCCCCTGAATATGCTACATGCATGAAAGTGGGAGTATATGCCGCATGTTGGTAGGAAATGTTACTTTTTTAATGAACTTAATACAGCTACCCTAGTTAATTGACCATGTGCCATGACTATCCATTGGGAGTTCCCCTCTTCAAGTTTCCGCATATTCAAGAGGTTCTATGTCTTTCATTTAAGGAAAAGGCTATTACAATTTGAACTGTTTCTATTATGCTAATGGATGGATATGCTCCTTGTTTGTAAGGGGCTCAAATAGCTTTTGATAACTATTTGTGCTTGTATGGATGCTAGGTATATCCCACACTTCAGGGGGGATTTGAGGGGAATTTCAAGATTTAGAGCCATGGCATTGAGTTGAATTGAATGAGATTTTTCTTTGTTTTAATGTCACAAGAAAAAAAATTATATTGATAAAAATGATATTTTATTTGTGGATGTGTAAACTATTTGTGCTATGTAAGTAAGAATTAAAAGTTATCAAAATGCACAAATGTATCTTATAGCACATGTAGATTTTGGATGCATACAAACATATCCATTACAATGTATTGACATTGTCTTATTTGAGATTAACTACATGGTTGATGGTTAGGCCTATCGATTGTGATGTGTATTACTTAACATGACTATATAAGCATGACTATGTTAGATGTTCTATACAAATTTGTTTTGATTTACTGTGCATGCACATTATCCTATGATCCATAGCTTCATAATTTTATCCAATAAACATGGTTATATTAGGTGATATATAGAAATTTTCCTTGCTTTACCATATAGACACTTATTTTACTAGTTATAGCTTCAAATCTATCTAGTAAAATTAAAAACCTAGTTCCAATTTAAAAAACCCTAGTTACTAACTAGAAAAAATTGTGTATTTACTAGATATAAGGCTATCTACCATGTTCTTAGCACAAAAAGCATGCTTTTCTTTTAGCTCTCTTATTTTTTCTCAAAAGATAAATTCAAAATTTTTCCAATCTTAATTTGTTCTTCTTTTCCTCTTGTGTTTTCCTTTTATTATGATGCACTTTCAATGTTCCATTGAGAATTTGCAAGAGCTTCTACATTGTTTGAATTATTTCACCTACCTTTGAGATTGGTGAGAATTTGATATGCTCCCATCGATACTTTTCTATGGAATTTTTCAACTTCAAACCCTAATAAAATGAGGATTTCTTTGTTTTGGAGCACTAGTTCTTTGTAAAGGTAATATACTTCCACCCTTGTAAGGCTATTTAGGTGTAGCCTTCTTGTTATTCAAGTCACCTCATAGTGAACCTTAAAGTAGCTTCCCATTTATCATGTTGCAAGCTTCCACATAGAGCTAGCTACAATAGTTGGCAATCACTAGAATCCTTGGTACTTATATTTTTGTGTTAAGACATGAAGTTTATAAGTTTAGTGCTAGTTTGAAAGGTGATAATATTTCATCATATAACTAGCAATGTAGTTTGCTTTATTTTCTATAGCCACATGTTTTGGGCAATGCAATTTAGCTTTTTCTCAATATGGCTACACACTTTGCCTTGGTGGTTCTTTTTTTCCATGTGCACTTCCATGACCAATATGGTCATGCACTTGGTAATGTGCTTTCCTTTTTAATATGGCTATCTAATTTTCATGATGGGGTATATAGGATTGTGTGGTTTTCTTGCCATGCACTTTGAATGTTTACTCTTGTTGCTCATTTGGATAGTAGGGAATATGATGTTAGTGTGTGGAGTTTCTATTTAATCCACTGGTGCAATATGCTTTTTTCTCACTAATATAATCATGAGCTTTGCAATACGATGGATGTCATGGCCATGATATATGCTTGGTCAATGTGGCCATGTACTTTGCTCAACATTGTAAGTGCTATTGTTGCTAAATGCAATGACTCTGTTGTTGGGGCCACACAGTTTGTGTTATTCATGTGTGTACTAAACATCTTTCTTTTAATTTTCTTTTTTGTTATTGTGATTACCTTTCAACAATTGTGGTCTTGCTTTTGTGTGAATGTGAAAAGCTTAGCTGTGGAGTAAGTATTATACAAATGTAAATGTCTAATCAATGAATATTTATTTACTAATTATACCTAGAAAAATCATGAGTTCCAAGTTAACTTGATAGAATATCTATAATTCCCTAGTTAGAGGATAGTACTTGCTAGTTATGACTAGTAAAAAGTAAAATTTTCTAATTAGGTTGATATTATTACTAGTTATACAATAACTTGCTAGATAATGTTGCTAGATAGGGCTTCAATTTTCTAGATACTATCTAGGAAAAGGATGTTACTAGTTAGAAGAGACTAGCGATGGGAAAATTATCTAGTTATAACTAGAAAATTCTACATTCTTCCTAGTTTGGTTAGTAATCTTCCTAGTTATAATGTGAACTTTCTATATAGTAAGTGGTTTAGAGTTTCTTGTGACCTTTTTCCTTACCTTCTCGAAACAAACATTATCAACTTGAATTGAGAAATAGAGAATTGTGATAAACATCATCTTTATCTTATCCTCATTGTACCTTTAATTCCCTATTACATAAAAGTAGGGAATCACATCCTTATAATTCCTTATGTAGGGATTTTCAAAGGAATGTGGGGAATGCTCTATATTCCCTATTATAAGATGTAGGGAACGTAGGGACTTTCAAAGGAATGTAGGGAATGCTCTATATTCCCTATTATAAGATGTAGGGAATGCAATTTCCTAGTTATAGATGGGGAATACGTACTTGTCTACATAGGAAATATTGGAGAATTTCCTATATTTCACCAAATTGCCTATGTGGGGAACGATTGAATGTTCCTTGTGCATACTCCAGCGAAGTTCCACAGCCTAGTCCTCTTTCGATCAAACTACTATTGCCACTGTGACCTCTGCGCAAGGAAGAAAACACCCTGTCAGAGGATGTAGAATTGCGGGGTTATCATGGCTACGATGTGATGAGCTCCGTCTCAAACTAGAATGAGATCTTCCCATAGAAAATTTCTCTCTTTCCGAGCCTCCTATTTTTCTTGCTTTTTCTTCCCCCAGCCGGACAACATGCCTCCCAAAAAAGTGGCCTTCTCCAAACACTGGCCAAATAAGAAGCTCGCTACGCATAATGCGGGAGTTTGATGCACAGTCAATGAAGTTTATCCCCATGGTCAATCCAGTCCCATGTTTTCTTGGCTCTGGTTTCATGCCTCACGTCACCAAGGCTGAGGCATTTCAGCACATACCATCCTTTTGAAATTCAAAAGCTCCTCCTCCGACTCTTCTTCAAGTATGCGCTATTCATTGGTTACTAGTCCCTTTTCTCTAGGAACTCAAATAATTTCGTTGTTCTCTTTCGACTGAATTTTGGATATGGTCTTTCCACTATCATTGCTCTGTTGACACTTCCCTTTCGAGTCTCCAAACACATTCTAAGTTTCAGGATTCATAATTTCTCAACAAAGAGTCCCATGTCCCTCCTACTCAATTCTAGCTGATTCTTTAGATATGCAGGTGTGAGGTAGTGGCGTCCACCAACAAACTCATCACGTTCAAAAAGCTTGGACTTGATGTATGTCTCATCTATGTATGTGTAAGGATCAATAGATTCCCTGTAATCAAATGCAAGAAACCCTGCCTTTGAGTAGACAACCACTTCATTCCTGCTGACAATGCCCTGCTTGAAAGCCTTCTCCCCTAATTTTATCCTCCACCATTATCT